>NC_136835.1:1191035-1468000 GCF_951394365.1 Tetrao urogallus | reverse complement strand
GGGTGGCAGTGACATTGGTGACACTGCTGTGCCCCCTCCCAGGAACATTGCCACCATCGCCGTGTTCTACGCGCTGCCCGTCGTCCAGCTCGTCATCACCTACCAGACGGTGAGCAGGCGGTGCTCCCACACCACGCTCTGCAGCAGTGGGGGTGTGCCCGTGTCCCTGGCTGTTCCCAAATCTCCTCCCACTTCTCCTCCTCCTCTTCTCATTGCACTCACACCTGTAGGTGGTGAACGTCACCGGCAACCAGGACATCTGCTACTACAACTTCCTGTGTGCCCACCCGCTGGGGAACCTCAGGTGAGAGCGTGGGGTCCTGGCACCGGGCAGGGCTGTGGGTGTGGGTCCCAGGGCACTGACGGGCTGAACCCCCCCTGCAGCGCCTTCAACAACATCATCAGCAACCTGGGCTACGTGCTGCTGGGCTTGCTCTTCCTGCTCATCATCCTGCAGCGGGAGATCAACTACAACAGGGCGCTCATGCGCAATGACACACGCGCCCTGGTAAGAATCCTCAGCCACCAGGCCGTGTCCGCAGAGAGCTCAGCTCCCCCAGGTGCCAATTCCCTCCTCTCTGCCCCTGCAGGAGTGTGGCATCCCCAAGCACTTTGGGCTCTTCTATGCCATGGGCACGGCGCTGATGATGGAGGGGCTGCTCAGTGCCTGCTACCACGTCTGCCCCAACTACACCAACTTCCAGTTCGGTGAGTGCCATCCCAGCACTGTGCTGGGAGCTGCTGCAGCCCTGCTCAACGCTCTGTCCTGCAGACACCTCCTTCATGTACATGATTGCTGGGCTCTGCATGCTGAAGCTGTACCAGAAACGGCACCCAGACATCAACGCCAGTGCCTACAGCGCCTATGCCTGTCTGGCTGTTGTCATCTTCTTCTCTGTCATTGGTGTGGTGAGTGCGGGCGTGCAGCGGGGCTGGGCACAGTGTGGGGTGGCCACTTGCCCACCTGCTGGTCACTGGGCTCTCCACGTAGGTCTTTGGCAAAGGCAACATGGTCTTCTGGATCATTTTCTCTATCATGCACATCATGGCCACATTGCTGCTGAGCACCCAGCTCTACTACATGGGGCGCTGGAAACTCGGTGAGGGCTGAGTGTGGGTGTGCATGGGGGTTGTGCTGCAGGCAGCAGGGATGGGAAGGGATGGGGTGGGAGGGGACAAAATGGGATGGGATAGGTTGAGGTGGGGTGGAAGGGATTGGTTGGGATGAGATGGGTTGGGTTGGAATGGGATGGGATGGGATGCAGTGGAAATGAGATGAATTGGATTGGGTTGGGATAGGATGGGATGCAATGGGTTGGGTTTGGAAGGGGATGGGATGGGAAGAGATGCGATGGGATGTGTTGGGATGAGATGGGATGGGATAGAATGCGATGAGATGAATTGGGTTGGGATAGGATGCAATGGGATGGGATGGATTAGGCTGGGATGGGGTGCAATGAGTTGGATTGGTTTGGGATGGGATTCAGTGAAATGGGATGAGGTGTTGAGTTGGGTTGGGATGTCTTGCAGTCAGATGGGTTGGGATGGGATGCAGTGGGATGGGACCAGCTCTGTGCCCCCAGTACTACATCCCCCTCTCTGCAGACACAGGCATCCTGCGCAGGATCCTTCACGTGATGTACACAGACTGCGTCCGGCAGTGCAGTGGCCCCATGTACGTGGTGAGTGATGGCACCGGAGGGGAAGGGACACTGCTGGCCACCAGCTCAGGAGAGGGGCTGTGCCCCTTCACCCCTCTTGTCTTCCTTCACAGGACCGAATGGTGCTCTTGGTTATGGGAAACATCATCAACTGGTCCCTGTAAGTGCAGAACCAGGAGCAGGCGAGACCCCCACACAGCTTCCTCTGTGCCCAGACCCCCCCATGCCCGCTGCTGCTCCCACCCTGCTCCCCTCGGCCCCACGTGGGCTGAGGATTCCCAGCTCGTGACAGCTGTGAGCCAAGCACAGCATGAGCCCCCAGTGCTCCTTCAGTGCCCAGAAGAGCAGAACCAGAGAGCGGGCAGTAGGGCATGGAGGGGGGAGTCCCCAGGCTCTGCTGACCCCGCTGCCTCCTCAGCGCCGCCTACGGGCTCCTTGTCCGCCCCAACGACTTTGCTTCCTACCTGCTGGCCATCGGCATCTGCAACCTGCTCCTCTACTTCGCCTTCTACATCATCATGAAGGTGTGAGCTGCGGGCTGGCCATGCGGGCACCCGGGCCAGGTGGGAGGGTGGCAGGGGTGGCCCCTCGGGGGTGTGGAGTGACCCACCATCTCCTCCAGCTCCGCAGCGGTGAACGCATCAAACTCATCCCCCTGCTCTGCATCATCGGCACCTCTGTGGTCTGGGGCTTTGCACTCTTCTTCTTCTTCCAGGGGCTCAGTACCTGGCAGGTAGGTGTGTGGCTGTGCGGGGTGTGGGGCAGCTGGGGGGCAGACACAGTGATGGCTGCCCTTTCCTGCTCAGAAAACACCAGCGGAGTCCCGGGAGCACAACCGTGACTGCATCCTGCTCGACTTCTTTGACGACCACGACATCTGGCACTTCCTCTCCTCCATTGCCATGTTTGGTTCGTTCCTGGTAGGTGCTGCCCACTGCACAGATCCCACTCCCCATCACTGCTGCCCGTCCCACTGCCACCCCGCTCCCCTCCGCAGGTGCTGCTGACGCTGGATGACGATTTGGACTGCGTCCAGCGGGACAAGATCTACGTCTTCTAGAGCCTGGAGGAGGGGAGCCAGGCATGGTGCGGCACCCAGGGACCTGCCGTCCTACTGCTCCCCGGTGCCACAACCCAGGGCTGTGCCAAAAGCCCAGCAGGACCCTATGGGCCGTGCCTGCGCTGTGGGTCCCCACCGGATGCTCCGTCCTCATCGCCATTCCCACAGCAGGCTGGGGTCCCTTGGCCCCACTGTACCTCCTGCTCACCGTGCCATCCTCGGGGCTGCCCAGCACAAGTCCTCGCCAAAAGCGGTTCTGGGGATGCGCTGCGGTGCCCGGCCCTAATCCTGCACTGGGACTGCGCCCATCCTTGGTGATAAGTGACACTGGAAAGGCGCTGGTGGGCTGCCTGTTCCGCAGCTCCGCACACACCGGTGTGGGACCTTCAGTGCCTAACGCCCAGGTGTGGGGCACGGTGATGCCTTCGCACCCCGGGGCGGCCATGGGGCTCAGAGCCTCTCGGGGTTTTTATTCTCCCGTCCACTGCTCCTGCAGTGCTCAGCACTCAGCTGGGCTCCGGGCGGCTCGCATTAAAGTCTCTGCACTTTACAGCAGCTGCTGCCTCCTGTGGGGCTGGGAGTGGGGTTGGGACTGGGGCTGGGGGCTCGGCGGGTGCACCATGCTGCTGGGTGTCAGCCACATTCCGGGCGTAGGATTCTGTGTGCTGTTGGCTGCAGGCAGTGGGTTGGGGTGTGGGGGGATGGATGTGTGGGGTCCTGGGGCTGCACCCCTCGCTGAGCACACAGGATTCCCAGAGGAGAAGCTTGGAGCTGTGGCTGTGCCACATGGCAGCTCCTGGCACTGCAGAGAGGGTCGGGCAGAGCCCAGGACGGTGTGGCTGTGCCAAAGTGTGAGCCCTATCACAACCCATCCCAACGTCAACTCTGCCCCCCACCCTGCTGTATCCTGCCCACCCCACTGGGGCAGAGCAATGCCCAGGACCTGTTGTGCCCTGGCAGGATGCCTGTGGGATGCCCATCGCCTCGCAGCCCTGCGCTGCCCAGCCCTGCCTCAGCTGTGCTCTCCAAGAGCCCCTGTGCGCACCGCGGCCATCCCATACCCCAGCCTCGCACCCGCTGCCCCCCGTGCCCCCACCCACCAGGAGCCTCCCATCCCTGCAGTGAGCACAGGGGAAAGCCAGCCATGAAGTCAGGGCAGAAAACTCCACGAGCGCCTGCCTATAAAAGGATTTACTTCATCAGAGCCCCCGGGCCCCGCTTCCTCCCTGCCCCAAAACCACTGGGGCTGAGGCACGCAGGGAATGCTCCGGCACGGGCTTTAGTCACTGGTTTTCGGAGTCTTTCCCCAAATATGGTGCCTGGGCCGGAGTCATGGTGTGCTGTGGGGCTGGGGGAGGGCTGGGGGCTGTCCCGTGGGCCGCTGACATCACTGTCCAGCCTTTTAGCGCAGCGTCGGCCTCCGAACTGTGCAGTGTGCTGGCACCCACCGAGCATCGCCGCTCGCCTCCCTGAGTCGCTGCTTGTGAGTCCTGCGGGGTTGTTGGAGGGAGGGTGTGCTGTGGCTGCCGGCCCCTGGGATGGGGATGCTGCTGCGGGGATGAGGATGCTGCTCCCCACATTGGGATCCTGCTCCCCATACTGGGGTCTTGCTCCCTGGATTGGGATGCTGCTCTCCAGGATGGGGATGACGCCGTGAGGATGGGAGTGATGCTGCTGGGGTGGAAATGCTGCTGGCTGGGACGGGAGTGATGCTTTCTGGATTGGGGTTCTGCTCCTAGGGTGAGGGCTGCAGCTCCCTGGGCTGGGGATGCTGCTCAGGGCATGCTGCTGCCCCTGGTACTCAGCACCACTTTGGTACACTGCTCCGTGGCTCACAGGAGCAGTGTTGGTGGGTGCTGGCTCAACCCAGCCCCGGCTGTGCAGGAGAAGCAGACACAGCCCCCAGTGACTGAGTTCCTGCAGGAAAGAGGCATGACACAGTGCAGGGAGACAGGTCAAGAGGTGGGTGTGGAGCTGGTCTGGGTTCAGCGGCGTTGGAGACAGAGCTCAGGTCTGTCTGCAGGGCTTGTGGGGTCCTGTGCTGCTGGCAGAGAGCAGGCTGTATGTTCTGCTCTGCCCCACGTGTGCTCTGCTCTGCTCTGCATGTTGTGCCAGGGCTCGGTGCCGTCCTGCAGCAGTTGGGAGGCTCTGCCCAGTGGATGGGGCGAGCTGGCTGCTGGGGAAGCCCAGGGAAGGAGTGGATGTGGGAACCATGCGTGTTGCTCTATGGCCCAGCCCCAGCACCCAGCTGGCTTTAACCCAAGCAGGAGCTGCGCAGGGAGGAGCAAGGCCAGATCTGTGAGGGTTTAGCTGCTGGCTCCCCACCACCTCTCCCTCCTGGCATCCATCCTGACATCCTCTGGCGCTGCCCACCACAGCCACCCTGTGCTCTGCCCGCACCATGTCCTTACAAGGGCACGGGACAGCTCCTGCCACGGCCTGGCCCCGCTGGTGCTGGCACGAGGACATGCCCATGGCACTTTGCTGTGCCACAGCCACCCAGCTCCACTGCCTGCTCCCTTCCTGGGCGTCTGCAGGCAGCTCCAGCCATGGCCACCCAACGCTGGGGACATCCACACCAGCAGGAGCTGGCTGCTGGCTGAGCGAGATGGGCACGAGGCAGTGCAACCCAAGCAAGGCAGATCTGGGTGGCAACCATCCACCTGGGTGCGCTACAAGGATCACGGCCGTGCTCACGCCTCCAGATCTCCATTGGCATCGACGGCCATTGCCTGCCCTGGGATGAGCTCAGGGAGGATGCCATGGGATGCAGCATGCTGGGTGTGGGGGCTGGCAGCCCCTCACGACCCCCTCCCGCTCCAGGTCTCTGCCCACCGCAGCCATGGCAAACAAGGGCCCAGCCTATGGCATGAGCAGGGACGTCCAGTCCAAGATCGAGAAGAAGTACGACGATGAGCTGGAGGACCGCCTGGTGGAATGGATCGTGGCTCAGTGTGGGTCCAGCGTGGGCCGCCCGGACCGGGGCCGCCTGGGCTTCCAGGTCTGGCTGAAGAACGGCATCGTAAGTGCAAGGCTGGAAGGGTGGGAGGCTGCGATGCGGTGCAGCATGGCACAACACAGCGCAGAGCTCAGCCTCTCCTCTGCCCGCAGGTCCTCAGCCAGCTGGTGAACAGCCTCTACCCTGACGGCTCCAAGCCTGTCAAGATCCCCGACAGCCCTCCCACCATGGTCTTCAAGCAGATGGAACAGATTTCCCAGTTCCTCAAGGCGGCTGAGGACTACGGTGTGGTCAAGACAGACATGTTCCAGACCGTCGACCTCTTTGAAGGTGTGTGCCTGGGTGGGTGGGGGGCTGCAGGCGGGGGGCTCACAGCACTCACTGAGAGGGTGCTGCCTTCTCGTAGCCAAGGATATGGCGGCGGTGCAGAGGACACTGGTGGCCCTGGGGAGCCTGGCGGTGACCAAGAACGATGGGCATTACCACGGGGATCCCAACTGGTTCATGAAGTAAGTGGGAGCACAACCCTGGGGTTGAGGGTTGAGGCTGATGGCCTGGGGGTCGGGGTCTGGGGGGGGGGCGTGGGGGTGCCCCATCGCCTCTCTCTGTTCCGTGCAGGAAGGCGCAGGAGCACAAGCGGGAATTCTCCGAGAGCCAGCTGAAGGAGGGCAAGAACATCATCGGCTTACAGATGGGGACCAACAAGGGCGCATCACAGGCGGGGATGAGCTACGGCCGACCCCGGCAGATCATCAGCTAGGCAGCCCCCCGCCTCCCCCAGCCCCAGCCAGGACCTCCGTCTCCGCTCCCTCTGTCCCGCGTGCCGCAGCTGCTGGGGCAACGGCGACTCCAACCGCCCCTCACCGATTGGTATTTATTGAAAACAAAAAGCCAGCCAGCCCAAACGACCCTTCAGCGCCTCGACCGGCAGCACGCACCGAGCGGCGGCCCCCGCGGCGATGCTGGGGCAGCCCGGCCGCGCTCTGCCGTGCTCGCTCCGGCTCCCAGGCGGCCTCTCGAGCTCTCCTCTTCTCTCCGGCCTCGCACGCTCCCCGCTTCACCCCTGCGAGCCCCGCTGCGAGCTGGTCCTGCCCCGCTGTGCCGAGCCGCGCTCGTGGGGACCCACGGTGCCCCATGGCCCTCCCTGGGGCGGGCGCGTGCCCCAGCACCCGGAGCCACCCTGCCTGCCCACCACCCCGCACCGGCCAAAAGTCACTCCGGCAGAGATCCTTGCAAATGGGGAGAAAAGAAAATTGGCCTCGGTTTTGTACTTCGTTTTTGTCAAAATTAAAAGGTTGTTCATCTAACGCGGCGTGCCGAGGTTTCCTCCTGCGGGCATCCAGGGAAGCCCAAGCCCTGGAGTGGTGGATGGTGCCGAGTTTGGGGTCTCTACACTCCCCCAATGGCTGCTGCCATTCCTTCTTCCACCTGCCCAGGCCATCGCTCACCCCTGCTGCAGGGAAACAGAGTACAGAGGGCTATGGGCACCCAGAAGGCAGCTCCACGGCCCTGGCACTGCGTGACGCAGCTTCCCAACCCAAAGCCTGGAAGGGCAGAGGAGTCACAGAGCGGGGAGAGGAGGGTTTTTAGAAGGCTTTATTTGGAAAGTTACACAATAGGACTTTGCTGTTTAAAAAACAACCCCCAGCTTTAAAAAAATAAACCAGCGAATCCAAAGACACGTGAACAAACCAGCCCTGCTCGCAGATGAGCCACTGCCAGAGCAACTCCGTCTCCCATTCCCAGCCCAAAGCAGGCACTGCATGGAGCCCCATCCTTCCCAGAACGGGCTCATGCCCCAGCAAGGGGCTGCTTTGTTTGCTGCAGCAGGTCCCCAGGCAGGGACATCCCATCCCTCTGGCCTTCCTGCAGCTCGGGACAGGCACAGGGGATGTGGCAGAGGTGGCACCCAGTGCACTCTGCACTGTTTTCTCACTGCACCCCACAACCAGGATGGGCGAGGAAGCTCTGCTGCCTTCTGCCTCCCCAGGCATGCAACCGTGTGCGTGGTTGCTGGAAAGAGCAATGTGGCGGGGCCAGAGCACAGGGGACAGGAAGCGAGCTCCTCGAGGAACGGGCTTAAGGCTTGCTTTGTTTTCCAGAGCAAGGGAAGGGGAAGCTCCTCTCCCACTGCCAGCAGAATTTCTCCATGTTTCTGAGCCACTTCCAACAGCACCTTCCACAGGACACAGTGACAATGGTCCCTGGTGGCTCAGGAAGTCTCTGCTGCCCGTGCCCAGGAGGACGTACCGAGTAGGGGGACGCAGCCCAAAGCCCATCCATCCCCTGCTAGCATGTCTGCAGCTCTCTGTCGTCTGCGAGGAGCTCAGCTGCTGCCTCCCGGCCCAGGTACCCTGCTGAGGCAGGGGCTGCAGCTCTGCTGCTAGTGGGAAGTTTGGAGCGGGTGGGGGTCCAGGACCCCTCCTCCCCTGCATCCTCCTGGGCAGGCTCTAGCAGCTCACACTCCACCTCGATGTCCTCAACTCCCTTCTCCCTGTAGAGTGGCACGGACTCCATCTCCAGCCCGTTCTCGAGGGCTCTGTGCTTCCCTCCCTGCCGGTACCATCTGCAGGCACCAGAACTGTGACAGGTCAGGTCAAGCCCCACGTTGTTCCTGCTCAGGCAAACCTCCAGCATGTAGTAGAAAGTCCAGAACACAGCAAAGCATCCCAACAGCAGCAGGGTCTGCGGAGGAGGAAATCCCTTTAGACACAAAACCCTTCAACTACCCCACAGCTGCGCAGCGTCACCTGGCGCGTCCCACAGCAGAGGGCCCAGCACCAGCAGGACCCAGTGATGCAGGTTCTCCAGTGACTCCCTGGCCTGCCCCACACCTCCCAGCAGCCCACGGCAGGCTCACCTTGAGTGTGTTGGCTGTGATGGTGTAGTGCTGCTGCTCAGGGATCTCCAGACCCGGAGGGCAGGGCAGGGAGAAGTCGCTGTTCAGGTACTGCCCACTCATGGCTTCTTCCAGCAGTCTGGAAGATAAAGGCACCCACTGAGGTGTGCTTCCCACAGGCAAGCATGACTCCAACAGAACATCCGACATGCTTGTGAAGGCTCTGGAGCACCTTTCACACCACTGAGGGTTTTGCCAGCTCTGCAATAGGGCTCTTCTATGCAACCCAAGACCTGCCTCTGCAACCTACTGAGGGCAACCCTGTGCTAGGTGACAGCAGCTGAGCTCACCCTGCCCTGTACATCGTGATGGCACTGCTCCAGCCAAGCAGCTCCAGCTCAGAGACTTCTGTAACGTCCCTTAGCTCTCCAGCTCCTGTATCCCCCCTGAGATGGGGTTCTGGTCTCCTACCTCTGCCGCTCCTTCATCTCTGCTGGGGTCCAGGAGGAGCCGTACAAGGTGAGCTGCCACTGCTTCAAGGTCCCAGGCCTCAGACTGTCATCTCCTGGGGAAGAAACAGGTTGGACCAGAGGGAACTCCCACTTGGCAATGCATCAGGCTAACCTACTACAGCCCAGGTGCTGGGCTGGCAGCTCCCCAGGGCACAATGGTACTGGTGCACAGCCTGGCCAAGTGGCTCTGAGAGGGGTTGCTCCTATCTCAGCCACAGTCCCAGCTGTTGTCCGAGAGCACCCCAGCAGCAGGACTCACCGGTGTCCCTGATGACCAGTCTGTACGTGCCCTGTGCTTCCTCACCCCAGCATCGAACTGTGGAGAAGGTCCAGTCAGCAAAGCCGTTAGGATCCCTGCCAGAGAGTGGGAGAAATGAACCATGAGTTTGTAAAGCAGCCTGAGACACAGGGCTGGACACGGGCCCTGACTTCCCTGCTCGGGGCCAGATGGGCTGGGTGTCCTGCTCTGTGGTGTGAGCCTCTGTTCCCCCAGTGCTTACGAGTCCATGCTCCTGGTGGTTCCTATCAGGGACATCATGCCACTGGGGCAGAAGAGCCTGATCTCCAGGTTGCCACGGCGGGGGTGCGTTATGGTGACAGTGACTGCCACGTGCTCCAGGGTTCTCATGCCAGAGAGCTGTAGGTCGGTGGTGGTGACTACAAAAGGACACAAACACTGATTGCTGCCTTCCCCCCCGGAGCCAAGGAGGGTCTCACTGGCATCCAGCTTTCTCCTGCCCTGACTCAGGGCCTGCAGGCTCGTCAGCCCACCCAGTGTGCTGTGGACACTGCAATGAAATAGCACCTTGCCCCTTATCAATCCATTCCCTCTGGATTTGTGTAAGCTTTCAGCAGCCCCAGAGGCTGCTTTGAACCAAAGCTATATAGGAGGTAGATGTGGAAAGAGGGTGAGAAACCTGGTATCCAGACTCCCTGTTCCAGTCTCAAACCATTCACAGCTCCACGGATGCTCACAGCCCTGAAGCCACTAATTATAGAAGAGGAAATCCTGGCACGCTTCAGAACAGGTTGTATCACATGGCTCAGCCCCCCCAGGCAGCCCAAGAAGCAGGTGGGCACTCTGCTGCCTCCTATAAAGGCACAGCAGGCACAGCCCAGGACTGCAGTGTGCTCCCTGAAGCCACATGGGGAAAGGGTTAACCCCAAGCCAGTCTGTAGCACCTGGGGGACCACAGTGCCCCTGGCTGCACATTCCTCTGCGCATACTTCTCCCAATTGCCTCTTTTTTGCCTCTTCCCAAAGCTGCAGCTGCTCAGCTTTCAGCTCATAATTCCATTTAGGGCAAAAGGAGCAGCTTTAGCCCTGGCCCTCGTCTCTGAGGCACAGCAGGGCTAACCCTGCTGCCAGACCCCTGCGGTCACCCTCTCACCCCTTGGGTTCTGCAGTGCTGGTGCCTGCAGGGCAGCCAGGGAGCCTGGCGACAGGACAGAGGGAGAGTGTGCAACCTGTGCCCCCCAGCATCTCCCAGCTGGCCAGCAAGGAGGGAAGGGAGAGGATCAGCAGTGAGGTGCTGGGCTCCTGAGCTCCTCACTCCTTCCTGGGGGAACTCTGCCCTGGGGAACAGCCTCCGGCCACTGCCATCCCCCTGCCAGGGGCTGCAGCCAGGGCAGTTGGGGCATCAGCAGGGAGCTGGGTGCTGCTGGGGGTGGGAAGGGTGCAGGGCAAAGCCCAGCTCTCCTTCCCACTGGTAGCAGCTTGAGCATCGCCTTGTTTATGTGGACAGCGGCCGGCCAAGTCAGGAGCTGGAGCATTACCTAAAATGGTCAAAGCCAGAGGAACAGGTCTGGCTGCTGCCCAGCGCAACCCAGTGCACTAAAGCCCGTCTGGCTCTTCAGAGACATCAATCTATGGGATGGAGTTATCACGGGGAGCAGGCAGGGTGTGCAAATCAACAGAAAACAGGTCCTCTGGGGAGGGGCATGTGGCAGGGGGGTTGGAGATTCATGATCATTGAGGTCCCTTCCAACCCTGGCCATTCTGTGATTCTGTGGGCAGCAGAAAGAGACAGGGAAGGGGCCAGGCAGGCCAGCACTTAACCCCTGTAGGTGGTGGACAGGCTCTGAGCCTCAGCAGAAGCACACGCTGCCACATGGCACCACACCTGCCCTTACCATTCCACGTGGCTTCCAGCTCCTGTGGCAGCAGAGGGATGCTCCTGCCTTCCTTCAGCACCGGGCTGACGTATGAGGCGAGGTATGGAACAGACTCCCAGATCTGCCAGGTGGAAAGCAAAAGGGCTCAGGAGGAGCCTGGTCCCTCCCTGCATGACCACTTCCTCATCTCCCATCACTCTTGCTAGCCACTCATATCACCCCTCCTGTGTACAGATATGGGCCCAGCTTGCAAACCCAGGCAGTGACAAGTAGCGCAGGGCTGGGGAAGAGTGCCCATGAGTCTAAGAGCAGAAGGCAAGGAACTGCCTGTGGGCTGGAGAGGGTAATCAGACTCGTGACTCCAGGAAAACAGCACCTCTGGTTTTGTCTCCATCACTTTGCGATGAGTGGCTTTGAGTAGTTACTTGGAGCTGTTATGTTTTTAGCAGCACAGCAGGATAGGGCTCAAAGCCCTGGGAGAAGAGCATACCATACAATCCCATGAAAAGTTGAGCATTGCTGGCAACAGGCAGCAGCCCTGCACAGCTATGCAGCACTCTGTATGTGGGTGAGGATGAAGAGCCAAAGGGGAGTGCTCTGGTCTCCGTGCAACTGGTGGTATGAGGGAGTAGAGGTTGGGATGTCCCTGCTCTGACCACAGCACACCACAGAGGCCCTGGGACACAGAGCTGCCAGCTCAGAACGCCCCAGTTCTTTGGGGCATGACGCCCTCCCTGCAGCATGCTGTGCACGGGGAAGGTGCTGGGGCTGCTGACGAATCTCCCCAAGCCATGAATCAGAGCTGTCGTCTCCCACGAGCGAAAGTTCTCGCCCATGGCTATATATAGTTGTGAGAGAGCAGCAGCTCGGCAGCAGGTTTCAGGCACTGCCGAAAGCCTCATGACTTCATACCAAAAGCAGCCTTGCAGTGAGGGCCGGCAGGACGACAGCCTCGCTGCTGCCTGCACTGCAACAGTGTCACCCCATGCGCTGCCAGCACAGGGAACTGCCCCTGCTGCTGGGGTAGGTCTGCTCTAGGGGCCTCTGGAGCACACCTGGGACAGGGGCAGAATTACCTTGGCAGCGTTGACCAGCCTCCAGGCGTTGAGCAGGCCGAAGCCATGCTGGTGGCTGTGGCTGAAGCCGGCCCGGTTGACGTCCCACCTTGCGTGACGATCCTCGTACTAGAAAGAAATAAGAACTCATTGCCTTGGGGGACCCTGGCAGCCCTGCAAACCCAGAGCAAATGAACTGGGTCTGAAGGAAGGGAGGCTCAGAAATCTCCTGCACAGTGGGGAGGCAAACCTATATGGCCTCATTAGAAAGAAACGGGTTGACCTTTGCTTGAAACAAGTCCCAGGACAAACAGGCTCCCCAGCTCCTCAGAAAGGAAATCAAACAGCACAAAAGGGCACAAATGCCTCTGCTCTGAAACATCCCAGCTGCTCCTTTCTCCCTGCCACCCAAGCCACGGACTGTGGAATGGCAGAAGCCTTGGGGAGAAGAAACCTAGTCCTTTAAATCAACAAGATTCAGGCCAGAAGGATCTGTATTCCATCATTTATCAGGTTGTACTGCTCAGGCAAAGCTGGCCTGAAGTTGTGGAAAACATTGCCCTGTGCCAAAGTGAGTTTCCTCTTAGATACAGCGTGAGCTGGACATAGATTCCTGCTCCCTGGAGGTTGTGGAGGAGCCCTGTCCTTTGGAATCAAAAGCTCCAACAGTTCCCACTCCAGGTTTCTGCTGGGAGCTCCACCATGTCAGCAGGAGCTGGGCTGGAGTCAGGGCCGTGCAAAAGCAAAAGCACTGTTTGCCACTGAGCTGTTATGTCTGTTTCCAAGAGCTCAGCTCTCTGGAGAATACAAGGAAAGGCTGGAGCAGAACAGAGCTCCTCGCTTCCCCGCTGCACAGCGCTGGGTGGCACGTTGGGGACGTGTGTCAGGCACTGCGTGCTCACACAGCCTCAGGATCTGCGGGCGAGGATCGGCGAGTGCGTGGAAGACCTGTACAGATGGAGGCACTCCTGGAGCAAATACCCCATTTGTTACCGTGACAGTGGAAAATGCCTCTGCCGCATTCCTGGAAGGAACATGGGGTGAGGGGAGAAGGCCATCCGTTTGCTGGGAGCCAGACAACTGAGAGATTTATATAGGGGCAGACAGACATAAACAAGAATGTGCGCTGCAGGACCAGAGCCATCCTGAAGCATCCTTGGAGGGAAGCTGTGGGAGACGCAGCAGGAGGGAGGGCCGCTGGCTCACCTTGGTGGCTGTGAAGACGATGATGTGCTGCACATCTCTCCAGGTGAGGCACGGCCGCACCTGCAGCATCAGAGCAATCATCCCTGCAGCAAGCGGAGCTGCAGCTGACGTCCCTGTGTGGCCTTCCGTGCATCCTGTGCCCTTCTGCAAGTCCCAGTCTGTCGTCACCTTCAGAGACAGAGGAGAGATGCTTCCTGTCACGCCAATCTTTGCCACGCTGCTGTGGCTGGGCTAGGAATGGGAGCAACTGAGTCGTGCTCTTGTGCCACCTGTTTCGTGGCTCAGCCTGAGACACAACCACTAGCCCTGGGGACACAGGACAGTGGCTCAGTTGCTCTTGAGGGACATCCAGAGGTCAGCACTGCTCCTCACACTACAGAGATAGTATAAAAGGCAGAGGCTCTGGGGCTCTGCGCTGTGCACAGCTAAGAAATGAGCAATGCTTAAGCACAACAGGCCAGCAGCTGTGCTCCTGGCAGAGAAGGCAGATGTGGAGAGCTTGCTAAGTGAGAGCAGCCCACGGGCACTATGTGGAAGCAAGAGCCCTAATTTACTGCATGAGCACCCCCAGCAGCATGCAGGATGGTGCATGCAAGCTGGTAGGTTTTCTTGAGGGCCCTGCAGTGTTGATCTATTGCTTGTACGTTACCAACAGCAGTACTGATGCAATTGCTATTGCTCTACCACAAGCTTGGTGAGGAAGAGAAGATCCCTCAAGGGCTTGCTGGGAACATGAAGAGGGGCTCAGAAAAACTGGGAGTGGAAGAAAGAGCCAGGCATGGGCTCACCTGGCCAGCCCCCTCCTCCAGTGCCAGGGTCCACTGGGACACCGGATTATTCTTTGCTCAGGATGGTGAAAACCTTTTCCACCCTGGGTGTTTGTGCCTGGGCTGAGCAGACTGTCCCAGGAAAGGAGGAACCAAGCCAGCCCCTGCAGCACTGATGCCATGGCAGTTACAAGCGGGCTTTGTGCAGCCAGGAGTGCAGGTTCCTTTCTCTCAGGTAAGCCAACTCAGCCACAAATGTCTGTTAAACTCCATCCATCTCAGGTGAACGGATGGGAAAGCATTTTGGCATCAGGATGCTGGAGCAGGAATCAGAGCATGACAGCACAGGCAATGAAGAGCAGTGCCCCACCACTGCCGAGCACCATGCAGTGCCCCAGCACCAACACAGCATGCCAGCGCCAGCGTCCAGATTCCAGCTCCCCACATACAAGGCTTTTACACAAAATAAGAGAGAAAAATCTTTGTAAGCCTGAGGACTCGCCCTTCAGAACACAGATGTGGGGAGCTGGTCCGAAGCCCCCCTGCCTACATCAACCACCGCTAATCCGCCTGTCTCCAGCAGTCTCTTCCGCACCAGCAGTTTCCCCCCCAGCCAGCAGGCAGGAATTTGCAGAGCACAAGCTTTCCTTCTCTCTGTGGTTGCTGAGATCAGGCTCAGAGACAGGAGGGGCAGCCAGAGATCCCATCATCCTCCCTCAGCCTCGACCAGAACAACAACAAGAGCGGGGCAGCAGCAGGGGGAGAGGGTCAGGGATTAGTTGCTGAAAAGCCTGCAAACATTTCCCAGGCAGCTCCTGGCCAGGCCTTGGGTACTGAAACCAGTATGAGATGGCTTCAGTTCACCTCCCTGGGGGCTTTGGGAGGTGACATCTCTCAGCTCTGCTCCCACGCATGAAAACCTGCACTGGTCATAGACAGGCACACACACACCACGCTCAAATGCTGCAATTAGGACCCAAATACCAATTTGAACGAGCTGATTAAGAGGGAAACTATTTATAGGGAACTCAAACTCAACATAAAGACTCCTGGGATGCCCTTGTTTCAGGGATAACACATTGCAGTTGTAAAGCAAAGAATGCAGATAGCTTCCTTTGGAGAGGGGGAGGATCTGGGCCTGAACTAAGCAACATGGGGAGAAGCTCAAGGCAGATACAGTGCTTGTGTGACTCTGGTTTATCCTCCCTGCTGACCACGCTGTAACCCCAGAACCACAGGATGCCTGCAGAAAGATCTTACTGGGCTTTGCAGGAGCACACAGAGCCTCAAAAGAGGCACTGGGAGGTTCCCAAATTATGCCATCTCCTTGCAAACTGCAAATGTCTGTTTCCCTCTGCTCTCAGCAGGGAGACACACTGCACTGCCAAGAGCTGCACTTTGTGTTTCCCTCTGTGTTTGACGCCATACCATTCTGTCAGCTGTTAACAACTTCAGTTAGCACTCGGACACTGCACGTCCTACAAAGAACACCCTGAGCAGCATAAACTTTCAGTAGGAAATACAGCTCGTGCCAGAAGCTGTATTAAATTCTTCCCATTAAGGAAACCACACAAAGTTTACTGACTGGTAAAAGAAAAAAGCCCAGCAGATGGCTCAGAAGTTAACCCTGACACCACCGAAGCACAGTTACAGGGCACTTAGGAGCAGGAGACTATGAAAAGGGGTGTGCAGGTTTTAACAAGAAAGGGGCTCACAGAGGAGCAGGCACATCAATGCAAAGAAAAAGGATGGCTCTGTCATACTTTGTTCCCAGGCTCTGCACAGCCTCTCCTTCTGGCTCCTTGATGGAATACCAGCCGCCACATCATTGTCAGTATTAAAAATGAAGGGGCATCTGAGACCTGCAAAGCTACCTCACCACCAGAAGGCTGTGGGTAGCTGGACATAAACCCAAAGACTTGTAACTCAAAGTACAGCAGCTCCTTGTACTCCTGTACTGCAGAGTACAGACCTTACTTGGCTGCTGTTGCCTTGTTTCCTAGCATCGAATTTCCAAACCAGCATGGGACAACTCAAGTTATTTCTGATACTAAAAAAAAAATGAGCTCCATTCTGGGTTTTACTTTCCCTGCTGCATGAGCTGAGTCACTGCTCTGGGCAGATTGTGCCGTGCTCAAGTAAGTGAGCGAGATCTGCCCTGGTGCTGGACCATGAGAGGAGCTGCACAAGGGCTTGTGAGTCTCAGCTAGGCAGCTAAGAAGCCCAGGCTCTCCCATTCCCTGTGCTCCTCTCCCAGGCTCTCCCTGTTCTCCCAGTTTACCCAACATGTGGTCAAGCCTGTTTGACAAGTCCAGATTCAGCACCTCTCATTCAGGCACAGAGCCACAGCCACACTTCCCTGCTCGTGGGATCATTTCTCTTCTGCCTGCCCTGGGAATGGGACACCCCAGGATGGCTTGGGCTTTGCAGCTCCTGGTGGCACCACAGAACAGAGCCAGCACACACCATAGGGGTTGGTTAGCCTGACAGCTCCCTGAGTGCATCTCTGTCCTGGTATGAACGTGCTGGGTCAGGCCTGGGGCTGGTAAAAACAGGCCTGGCTGCTTGGCTTGGGGAAAAAGGACATTTTGTTGACAAGAAGTCATTTTTTGGCAAAAAAAGGAAAAGCTGATAAAAATATTCAGAAAAAAAATATTCAGCTGGGAAAGGCACATGTGCCAGAACAGAAGAGCTGTGGCCAAGCAGCTTAATAAGACCAACGTTGCTCCTGGCTCTCCATGCAGAACAGAAGTGGCAGGACATGATGCAGCCACAGCAGACACCCCACCTCCACTCTGGCCCCTGCCCTCAGGAAAGCCCACAGGGCTCCAAGCTCCATCCCTGCTGTTCAAAAGGGGCACACACAGATGGGATGCAGCTTGTTTTCCAGCTGTCACTGAAGGAGCTCCTGGTGACGTTCCCAGAGACACAGTGCAGAGGAATTTCTCAGGGGTCACCCAAGTGGCCCCTGTCCCAGAAGATGCCTCTCCCTGCAGCTCCCAGCAGCACAGGGCAGGAGATAAGACAAGGCAGTCCCTGTCCCTTTTGGATCCTGCCTGCAGTTGAGGAGGCAAAAATGACGCAGGCAGGGTTTGCACCTGGGGCCAGGAACACAGCGTGCCCAGGGAACAGCCCAGCTGAGAGAGGGCCACAGCACTGCAAGTTACCTGCTGACAGACAGTGACAGCGCCGGGAACAGCTAGAAACAGGAATCTCCTGCTCAGACCACTAATAAATAGCTAAAAAGCACAATAATTCCCTGCCTTGCAGCTGTGTGGTAGTCGGAAGAGACAGAGCCTTGTCCCTGGTCTGCGCTGCACTGCGCATTACAGCCCTGCAGCTGGCAGAGCCCAGGGGAAGACATGTGCCTCACGTGGTACTCACGATGCTCCTCATCATCTTGTCCCCACCGCTGAAGGTCACGGCCAACATGGAGGCACACTCCTCAGCATAGAATGGCATGGAGCCCATCTCATCCACTGCACCTGGAGGAAAGCAAAAGGCAGCGGCCATATGAAGCCTGTCTCACTTTAACCACTGAGACTGCAAGGTGATGAGCCCCTGAGGACCTGCTCTGCTGGCTGTGCTTCTTCCACATCCCCATCTGCTACCATGGTCTATAATTGCGGGTGGACTCCTCCCTTCCCCAGACACAGAGGAAGAAGGGGAGGGCAGGATGGTTGCCTTGCTGCTTTGCAGTGTCTGCTGCTCCAGGCAGATACCTGGTTTTGTCAATAACAAGCCATGAGCACATCCTAACCCCCCAGAGCTCCGGGTGCAGAGGTGGACAGGAGGAGGGTCAGGCCATGGTGCATATGGCTTCCTAGCCCCGCATGCTCTCCCTCAGCACCAGGACTGCTTTCAGTGCAAACACTGCCAGCAGAGACAGAGCACTGACAGGGCTTGCTCCTGGGAGCTGGGGAAGGAAACCAGACCCAAGCCTGTATTTTTCCAAGCCTGGAAGATTTACAGGAAAGGCAGCCACTAAAAACAACCTTTCACCGTGCTTAATATTAAACAGCTTTTCTACCCCCCATGTAGCTTCGGGCCACAAGAAAATGGATTAGCTGTTTCTTTTCTAACACACATAGTGGGAATGCTGCATTTCAAGTCATTCCCCAAACACGGCAGCACGGGTTTCACAGCCTGGGTGATGGAAATCTGAATGCAGGCAACAATTTCTCCTTCGCTGGGAAAGAGCAAGACAGAAGACATGTACACTCACCTATTGTGACAGTGTAGATGGAGTTGGCATACCCATCATAGTTGCAGTTGTCGTTGTGCTGCCCTCCATTGCCACTGGCCACCACAAAGATGCTCCCGAAGCCCCTGCGGCCGGCTATCACACCGTGCTGCAGGGCAGCCTGTGGAGAGGGGACAGTTCTGCAGGTGCTGCCTTCCCCAGCATCCTGCTGAGTGAGGCTCTCTGCCTCTACAAGGCCTCAGCCCTGACGTGCACCTGACACACTGTGCCCCAGAGCTTCCTCCTGCAGTATTTGCATGCAGCGAGAGAACAAACTGCGTAACTGGAAACAATTTGTCACCTCAAGCTGATACCCCAGGTGTCAGCATTGCTCTGAATGGCACAAAACAGCTATCTCATGGTCAGAAAAGTACAGCAGGAGGCTGCCAAGCAAAAGAGAAATTAAGCAGAACCACATCCTGCAAGCAACACGGAGTCAGTTTTGGGGCTCCCTGCAGCAAGCCCTCACTGCAGCATCCTGCAGCAGAAGCTGTTTGCAGGCAGCTGTTAGTGCTAGGAATGTCTGGTCTGAGCTGAGAGCTCCCTGAGCATCCCTTGGTTGCAAAAAGGTGTCAGAATAACACCACAGGTTGCAAAACAGTACTTTCCTGCTACAGCCAGCCTCTCCTTGGAAAGCTCATCCAGCACTGCCTGAACACTGCCCTCCCACAGCAACGTCACCTCTCCCCACCACACAAACGTGTAACACCTCTACTGGCAGCAATGGGAGCCAACAATTGTGCGTTGCACCACAGCAACACCCTGCCCTGCCTGCTCAGGCAGGAAAAAAACCACCAGCACTGCAGGGCCAGGCCAGGGGCGACCCGTGCTGCTGGAACTGCTTTGTACCTTTCCCAGCTGATGGGGGCCATCCACAGTTTTCCCATCATCATCTGGACCCCAGCTGCAAAGAGAGACACTGTGATGTAAGAGGAGTCACAGACAGCAACAGTTTGCCATCAGAAGGAGCTACGCAGTGTTGGAGTAGAGCAAAGAAAGCCTCCCAACTGGAGGTGATGCAGGCTCACCTGCAGCTGTAGATGTCATTGATCTGATAATGCTTGTTGAAGGCAATGGCCTCCATGCTGTCAGTGAGGGGCCCATCCAGCACTCGGATGCCTGCAGACAGAAGACAATGAACGTGACAGAAGGGGATCAAAGCAAGCTGTGTAAACAGCACGCACAAATTCCTCAGCGGGTTCACAGGAGGGATGCTTCCACTCCCAGCCTGACTGAACCAGATCTCCTGAAACTATAACCAGGATCAGTCTGCAGGGGCACACTGAAGTCAGGATCTGGAACTGCAGACACATCCTCACGCTCAGTTCCACATCCTCTGCCAGACACGGCTTTTCTGCTAAGCAAATACTCCAGTCCCACGGCCAGATTCGAGTTGGTGATAGGGAAAGGACAACTGAACACCCGTTAGACTCACTCCTCAGTGCTCCAGAACATCCTTGCCCAGAGCACTGCTCCACGTTACTGCTTCTTTTCAGGGTTAGTCCCTGCCTGGAGCAATTACTTCCCCTTCCAGGCCACCAAATGGCCAGGCATTGCTTTGGGATGGGTGGCATGCTTGATGACTGAGGAAATGGTACAAGAGACGTAAGACACCTCAATTACTGTGCTCAGGACCTCTTCAGCAGCATAAACAAAAGCTCAATGCTGAGTTTTCCTTGACCCTAACCCTTAATAACTACAGTTTTACATCATAGTTTCGGCTGGCAAAGAATGTTACAAATGGAAACCAGGCACACACCTCAATTAAGACTATTTATAAACAGTACAACTGCCCACCCATCTCAGCTCCTGCCCGGCACAGTGCATGTGGCTTTTTACTGTCACATCTGAGCCTTGCTCTGTGGAGAAGCTGAGCAGCCCAGCTAGGGATGAGCTGGCTCCAGCACTTCCATGCTGCCGTGGCATGTCTCCCTGTGCCATGTCTCCCTGTGCCATCCCAGAGCTCAAGGCTTTCCTCCTGCGCTCACCCTGCAAAGTCAGGCACATATTTGGAGAGCCGAAGGTCAAAGAAATGCTGGGTTCTGCCGCAGTGAGCTGGAGCTAACCCCTTCCTACTGCTGCATTCACATTGCTACAGTTAAACTACTGAGCTGACCTCTTCTCCTACCAGAGTTCCACCAGCAGTTTCTGTTTGCAGTCCCTTTGGCAGGTTGGAAGCTGGGGCTGTGCTATGACCCACAGGCTGCTCTGGAAGCATCCCAATGGGGAGCCACAAGCAGAGCAGGGGCATGGAACTACCTGCAGTGGCCTGGGATGCTCTGTGCCTCCTGGACCCTGCTGGCACCCTTGGGCCCAGCCTGTTCCCCAGCAGGGCTGTCACAGGAGGCTGGTGCTTGTCACAGGGAATGTGGCACCATCTGCTGGGTGTGGAGAGAATCACACAGCAGCGCTGCCAAGGATGTCAGGCATAGAGATCTCACTTCCCTCTGCAAAGGAAAGTGAGAGCTCCAGAGACAACCAAAGCACATTGCCAGCTTTGCATAAGGCAGATGCGCAGCACTTTGCACCCAAGGGGAATGCGGCGTATTCGGGGACATTTGCTTTCCAACGCCTCCAGATGCAGCCTGTAGCTCTGCACTGGACTGGACATCTCCGTGCAGCGTGGCACACATTTGCTTAACTGTGTGGTGAATATTGTGGAAACTCCCAGCACACACCTAGCCCGCTGTCAGGCTTCTCTGGAGAGGAGCTGAGGAAGAGCTGAGGAAGAGCTGAGCCCTTACCTCTGAGGAAGGAATCAGTCTCAGCAAGCCCTGCCTGATTCATAGCCACCTGGGCTGAGCCACCTCTCGGGGGGGCCGTGCCCCAGCAGCACGTGGGGAGAGCAGAACACTCAGCGCACAGCTTTGCCACAGCTTGCACCTACCTGCAATGCGGCTCCCATAGGCAACTCCCACCGTGCAGAAGCTGTTGTTGGGCACAGCAGCGATCTCCCCTGCGCAGCGAGTGCCGTGGTGGTTGCCGTTCTCTTCGTCAGGGTGAGGCATGGGGTCGGGGTCATTGGAGTTCAAGTCATAGCTGCCTTCTGGGCTCTGAAAACAGAGCCACGGTCACAACTCAGAATCACAGAATCGCAGAATGGCCAGGGTTGGAAGGGATCTCAAGGATCACGAAGCTCCAACCCCCTGCCACAGGCAGGACCACCAACCTCCACATTTCATAGCAGCCCAGGCTGCCCAGGGCCCCATCCAACCTGGCCTTGAACACCTCCAGGGATGGACATCACAGCCTCTCTGGGCAGCTGTTCCAGCACCTCACCACTCTCATAGCAAAGAACTTCTCCTTGACATCCAACCTCAATCTTCCCTCAATTTAAAACCATTTCCCCTTGTCCTGCAGTTATCTACCCTTTCAAAGACTTGATTCCCCTCCTGTTTGCAGGCTCCCTTTAGGTACTGAAAGGCTGCAATGAGGTCACCCCGTAGCCTTCTTCTCTCCAGGCTGAACAAGCCCAGCTCCTTCAGCCTGTTGTTGTGGGGAAATGCTCCAGCCCCCTGATCAAATCTGTGGCTCTGGTCTGGACCCTCTCCAACAGCTCTCTGCCTTTCTTGTACTGGGAGCTCCGGACCTGGATGGGGCCTCACAAGGACAGAGTAGAGAAGGACAATCACCTCCCTCGCCCTGCTGGCCACCGCTCTTCTGATGGAGCCCAGGATACCATTTGCTTTCTGAGCTGCAAGAGCACACTGCTGGCTCATGTTCAATTTTTCATCCATCAGGACCCCCAGGTCTGCAGGTCTGCTCTCAAGGACCGCTCCTTCCACTCCTTATAAATGCCTGGGATTCCTCGGGCATCTGCTTTCACACACGAGCAGACACCACCAGGGCGTCCCCACGCCCAGCCACCTGCCCACTGTCCCTCACACCCACAGCGCCGGCACTCACGTAATTTGGCTGTATGTCCTTGATGGTGTGCTCCACGCCATCGTCCACCACCACCACCGTCACACCGCGCCCCGTCACGTTCCGCTCCCACACGCCGGTGACGTTGATGTCTTTCCCGGGGCTCTTGCGGTTGTTCTGAGCAGCAGAAAGGACAGTGAGAGCAGTGCATGAGGAAGAGCAGCAGCGCATCAGCCCTGAGAGCGGGAACCTTTTGCACAATTACAAAGTGCAGGGCCAGGGCGAGTGCAGGGAGGTGTCAAGGACAGTCACTAAGGATTGGTTTTACACAGCCAGCGTGCAACAGCCGCTCAGCCACAGAGCAGAGCACCAGCACTGCACAGGCAGCACCGGATGCACAGACAGCTGCTGCTTTGCCCACGTGACTTCTCACTCGTAACCACACAAAGGGCCCCACGTTGCCATCAGGGCAGAGGCAGAAAAACCACTCACCAGATGCCACTGCTGGGGGTATTTGGGATCATTAAAGTGCAGGCTGCGTTTGGAGCGCTTCAGAAGCTTCTGTTCCGAATGCCACCGCACGCTGTCATGCTGTGCAAACAAAGTGTCCACTGATTTCCTTATTGCTTCGGGTTCGGGTGCCGGGTGGCTGTCGGGCCGGTAGGAGAAGAGGTAATGGCCCTTGAGCTCCCCGATGCGGCCCATGTTCACCAGCCCTGCGGTCTGGGCCAGCAGCTCCGCCCGCTGCTCCAGTTCCTCCTCCGGCACATCCAAGCTGACGGCCCACGCCAGCTCCCCGTGACCACGGGCCACACTGTGGCCATCATCGAGCTCCGTGCTGCGGCTCAGTCCGTGGGGCAGCACGAAGGGGATCCAAGCAGCGCCCAGCCAAAGGCACGTGTGGATGCAGCGCACAGCCTGCACTCCTGTGCTCCATCGCTGCGACCTCCGCTCCCGATGCGGCATCAGACAGGCAGGCTGGAAAAGAGCCGAAAAAGGCAAATACTGATGACAAAAAGGAACAGCGACTAAAAAGAGGAACGGTGAGACCTGTTTCCAGCACTTCCAGTGCAGGTGCCACAGTCCCAGCTGTGTTTGCTGCCGGTCCCTGGCACTGTCACAGAATCAGAGAATCACAGAATGGCCCGGGTTGGAAGGGACCTCAAGGATCGTGAAGCTCCAACCCCCTGCCACGTGCACGACCACCGATCTCCACGTTTAATGCCAAACCAAGCTGCCCATCCAGCCTGGCCTTGAACACCTCCAGGGGCGGGGCATCCACAGCCTCTCTGGATCTCTCTGGGGTCCCTTCCAACCCTGGCCATTCTGTGATTCACATCCCGCACCGCCAGGCCCCGAGCAGGGCAGCGCCCGGCCCATCTCTGCCCTCTGCTGTAGGAAAGCAGCAGGGAAAACCCACCTCACCGGTCGGACACCCGCTTCACCCGCAGGCTTCGCTGCCGGCCGCCACCCAGCGCACCCAGCGCTGCCGGGCCGCACCAGGTTAAAGTCCAGTCCAGCCCCGCGCCCTGCGCTCCGGCCGCCTCCGCCCGCCCTCTCCATACGGCGCGGCCGGGCGGACGCCCACCCTACCCACGGCCCGCCGCTCCCCGTCCCCCGCGGACGCCCTGCCGGGCCCCAAGGCGATCCCGCAGCCCGGCTCCGCTCACCCCGCATGGGCCGCCGGTGCCGCTCCGCCGCCGGATGCCGCGGCTTCTGACAGCGCCGTCACGTCCGCGCCCGCCCCTCCGCGACGCGACCTCCGCTCCGCAAGGAGGCGCCGTCGCCGCGGGCGCTTCCGGCGGCGGCCGGAAGGGGCGGGGCGGGGCGGGCGGTACGCGGGCCGAGCGGCGCCGCTCCGGGCCCAGCCGCAGCCTCCGGTCGGGTCGCCATGGCGCTGGAGTGGGCGCAGGCCGAGGGCCCCGCCGCCGCGCCGCCCGCCAGGTAGGCCTCGGGGCCGGGCGGAGGGGCCGCGTCGCGGCTACGGCGGCGGGTGACCTGTTTGTTTCGCACAGCCTCTCCGCCCCGGAGAGCCCCGGCGAGGCGGCGCCTGGTGGAGAGGCGGAGTCCGCGGCCCTCCCCGGTGAGGCGGCGGGAGGCGAGGGGGAGCGCGGGCCGGGCGGCGGCGCGGAGGCCGCGGGGCAGAGCGAGGGGGCGGCGGAGGAGGACGAGGCGGAGGAGGCGAGCGTGAAACCCTCGCAGAACATCGCGGTGCAGGTGGGCGCGGGGCGGCGGGGAGAAGCTCCGGGGCCGGGGGTGTAACGGGGGTTGGCGGTGAGGGGCTTCCGAGGCGGCTTTTAAGTAAAGGAGTGAAGCGATGCGTTGGCGGGGAGCGACCCCTCGCGGGGCTGAGCCGTTGCTTTGGGACGCCTCCGGCGCTGGAGGTGACTGGGGGGAGGCCGGGGTGTTTGCGGGGGGGTCTGATGGGAGCCGTCGCCCTTTACAGACTGACTTCAAAACGGCCGACGCGGATGCGAACACGGATCAGGACATTGAGAAGAACCTGGTGGGTACTGAAGCCCTGTGGTAGGTCGGGGTTCTGCTGCTCCTGCTCCCGCAGGGGGCGATTTGTACCTTGCAGCTCTGGGAACTTGTGGGTGCTCAGAAAGTTCTCGTGGTGCTTCAGCAGTCAGCAACATGACCTGAGTTCTGAAAGGCTGCAAAGCAGTGGTGGTGGGGGTAGCATCTGTGGGACCTGGTAGCTCTAATGTGTCTTATGTATGAGCAAGGAAGATCATCTTGGCAGTTCAGTGAATAAGGGCTGTGAATCTCGGTCTGTTTCTGGCTCCACATTAAGTGAAACGCTGCCGGTTTGTTTCTTTCTAAATATCTTGTTTATTTAAAAAATAAAAAGGAAACCATCAAAAACATTTCCCTCCACCACTCACTGCGTTTTCACTCATTTGCCTATCAAGGCATCCCAGGCCATTTGAAAATGCTCTCAGGATGTCCTGTGGTGAAATTGTAGCAATGTATAGGAGGTAGCTGGAGGCAGGGTTGTTCGTGGCACTCGGCATCCTGGTGCTGCCTTCCCTGCCCTTCCCACAGGATGTTTTTTTTCCCCCTTTAAATACCAGCTTTGGCTTCCTGACCTGTCCTCTTTAGAAGAGGAAATGCAGCTCTGGCTGCAGCTTCAGGCAGTGCTGCCATTCATTTTCTCTGACCTCCAGAGTGTGAGCTTTGGTGGTGGGAGTCACTGAGCCGTGCTTCTGCACAGATTAAGCCTTGGCATCTGCTGGGCTTCTATGTACTGTTCTGCTGAGTTTTCCCGTTTGTGTCCACGCTCCCTGTGGTGTGATGGAGGGGAAAGGTTCTTGAATTTCTGCTCTCTGCTGCAGGACAAAATGATGTCTGAGAGGGCTTTGTTAAAGGAACGGTACCAGGAGGTGTTGGACAAACAGCGGCAAGTGGAGAACCAGCTGCAGGTGCAGCTCAAACAGCTCCAGCAGCGGAGGGAAGAAGAGATGAAGAACCACCAGGTAATTAGCAAAGTCTTCTTTCTGTTATCTGCCCATTAGCCCTGCAGTTCTGTGGTTGAGGTGGGCTGACCTGGGCCTGTGCTGAGGGGCACAGTGAGGTGCAAAGCATCGTAAGAAGTGGCAGCGACCTGCAGCGTGGCACTTCTCCCCTTGTATTATAAGTGTGTTTCACAGCATTAAGGATTGATTCCTGCTCAGATCTGGGTGTTGAGGGTTTAGAACTGCGAAGCATCTTGCATGCGTGTCTGGTGGTCTTACAGCTTCTCTCTAACACATGCAAGAGTTTTTTTTCCACATGGAAACTGGTGGGGAGAGTGGTGTGGAGTGGGAATTATCTCCCTGCCTTTATTTAGATGTCTCTAGTTGTTGCCAATGGGTCCCGAGCTTGAATGAGTGATTGACAGCTAGCTGTGTGGGGCTCAGGTTAACACAGAAGGAATCATGGGTGGCTCATCAGCTAGAACTTGTCCTTGTAAGGAGACAGGAGAACCTGCAGTTCTGACCTTCTGTCTGTCTCCTGGGTTGCCTTACGATAAACTCATGAACTAAAAAGAAAGATTTTGATGTCTGTAATCTTATAACCTCTCCAAGTTTGTTAAGAAAACGACGTCTTTATTTATTAAAAAAAAAAGCCATTTCTTGAGGATTTTGCTCTTTACTTGCTTCTGCTTCTATAGGAGATTCTGAAAGCAATTCAGGCCGTTACGATCAAGCGGGAAGAGACAAAGAAGAAGATGGAGAAAGAGAAGAAGGAATTCCTGCAGAAAGAGCAGGATCTGAAAGCAGAAATTGAGAAACTCTGCGAGAAAGGCAGAAGGTACTGGCATGAACAAGCAGGTCTTTTTAGGAAGGAAGGCATAATTCAACTCTGCTGTATACAGACTAAGTAAAAGAGGATTGCTTTCAACCTTTGGAAGCAGTGCGTGTTTCTGTGAGCATGCAAACGTGGTCCCACAAAGGAATTTTGAGCTGGATGTGGTTGTTGTACCTGTATGTGCAGACAGAGCTCGGCAGCTCCGCTGTGCTCTGTGTTCTGTCTTTCAGAATGCAGAGCCTTTCAGCAGGAGGCAGGACAGGTCATTGGCAGTGCCTTGTTTCATGTAGTAAATGTCAGTGTTTCCTGTTGTAAAATTCCTATTTTCTTGTAAATTTCCTGCTCAAATACTCTGCCTGTGCCTAATGGTTCAGAACACACTGCACAGTCATGCTTTGCTTTCAGGTAGGCAGCTTGCTCTGTGCAAAGAATCGTGCTAGATTCACAGGGGTTCTGAAGCAGGCAAAGGGCTTCAGGTTCCTCTGAATGGTGAATTGGCATTTTTAGGGAGCCGTTCTGGGATGTCTCAGAGATCTGACTTCTTAATTTGAGGGCTCAGTGACATTTTTGCATAAAGCTGCTTTAGTAATGGCTCCCAGCACTCAGCTCCTGTCCCCCTGCATGAACTGTGGCAAACGTTGTCAGAGAGGCGCAGTTCCCTGTGGTGGATCCTGGATAAAAGCCACAGTCTGTGCTCACTGCTGTGATACAGCAAAATTTTTGCTCGTGAGGATGGCAGTGGTTGCTTTCAAACATGGGAGGTGTAGTTTGGTCTCCAGAGTTGTGGCATTGAGCACACGGCTGTGCAGATGCACAGTGTGAAGGTGAGACGCGCACACCAGTGGCTGTGTGCTGACACCTTGCAGTAGGTGACTCCATCTGTTCTTTGTGTTCGTGCAGGTTGCTGAAGGAGCAAGAGGAAAAGGAAAACAAGATTGCTTCTCTGATTGCAGAGCAGTCTGATGAAAAGTAAGGCTCTTATCTGTTACCTGATTAATGTTGTTGAACGTTCTTGTGCTGGTCGTTTTGTCTCGGAGAGCCTTGTGGGATAGGCTGGAGGTGGTGGTCTCACAGTGCTCCAGTTATGTATTGTAGAGGTTTCATCTCCCCTTCCAGCAGGTTTTGCTCACAGCCTCTGGATTAAATCCTCTGATCCTGCTCTCAAGGAGGCTCCTTGGTACTTGTGGCATAAAGATCCCACGAGACTGGAATTTATGCCTAATGGATTGACTCAGCTTGTAGCTGCTACTTCTGACTGAGTTTCAGCTTCCCAAAAATCAGGCAAATCTATTTCTTCGTGCTGTTTCCTACAGCTGCCCAACTACTTCAAACCTGGGCGCCTTTCAGGCATTTTAGTGCTGCACAGAGAAGTTCCAAACCCAGTTACAGGTGGAAAGGGCCATCTTCCTCCTTCAGGACTGGAGTGTGTTGTTCTGGGAAGCAACCTGAACTGTGCACCGTTCCCTGGAGCTGGCCAGAATTTTGCTGAAGGGAGGGAGTTCTTTCCTGCCCTCTCTGCTAAGCTGTACACTTGTGTTTGCACTGTATTTGTTTGCTGCTCTGCAGCGCTCACTCCTGGGATTCTGACTCACACAGCCTTGGGAAATGTGACTGATGTCACGGTCTGGAGGCTGCCAATGCTCCACAGTTCCACTCCATCAGGAGTTGCAGGGATCAATTGGCTTTGTGGGAGTTTGTCAGATCTCTTCTTTCAAGTGATTCCAGTGCTGGAGCAGAGTCGTTCTGTTTCTGTCTGCAGGCAGCTATGGGAGATGGAGCTAGATAAGCTGAAGAACCAGCACAATGAAATCAACAGGAACATCCTCGAGGAGACAGAACGGGCCTGGAAAGCAGAGGTTTGTAGGTGACTTCTTCCTCTTCAGCTGGTTTGCAGGTGTCTTTTTGAGATTCTGGATCATTAATGACAGATTCTGTGAAATTAAGAGCAGGAAGGCAAGAAAAGAGTTAAGCAGATGTCAGTGCAGTAAACATTAGCTGGGATTGATGCCCCTGTGCATGCAGTGTGGTGCTTAGTGAAGAGATCACAGTCACAGTATTGCAGCAGGAAATGAGGGCATAAGAAACTGCTTTCATGTGGGGCCCTGTGTGCTAGATCCTGTCCCTGGAGAGCCGAAAGGAGCTGCTGGTGTTGAAACTAGAAGAAGCAGAAAAAGAAGCAGAGCTGCACCTCACCTACCTCAAGTAAGTCCCTCAGAATTAAAAGGGTAATTTGAATGTACCTGTGTGCCTAACTCCTCCTCCTCTGCTTGCTCTGACAGTTTGACTGGAGTGGTTCAGTTTCCTTTGTTCATCTAATGTGATTCAGTGATGTCACGGGATGGAGCTGTTTGGCTGTGCTTAAATATTTCCTGTTACTGCTCATCTGCTGTGTAGGCACAGTGCTGATTGTAGTGTTTGTCTGTGTGCACCAGATCAGTCTGTACTGTGGTAGCACCATGCACTGTTGTAGGGTTCCTCCCCTGGGTTTGAGCTTTTTTTCCTCCCCAGCCAGAAGAGGGGACCCCTGTTAGGGGAAAGCAGAGGGATTTGGGGAGTTGGTTGCTTCCAGCTGCTTCTGCTGTGCTGCCAGTGACACAGCATGCTTGCAAGAGGGAACGTTAAATTGTTCTTGCAGGTCTGCACCACCAACACTGGAGACCATGAGGCCAAAGCAGGAGTGGGAGATGAGGCTGAACAGGATACGAATGACGAAGGAAAGTGTCCGAGTAAGTTCCTGCAGGCAGCTCCCAGCTTGGGTGTGTGGTTCACGTCGGTGCTTCTTCACATGCTTAGCTGCAGCTCTCTTTGGGAGAAGAGTAAGACCAGCAAAGAGGTTTGTGTCCCAAGGTGTAGCACAGTCAGTCAGCATTTGTGAGCAGCTGCAGAGCTCTGCCTGCATCCAGACTCATGAATGTGGATAAGCCATGTGGATATGAAAGCAGTGTGTTGGGTTAATAACAGAGGCAGTTACTCTCTTTCTCCTTCCAGGTCCTTTCTCATTCTCTTGAGTCCTGCAAAACCAAGCCGTGTCTGCTTTGGGGCCTGCAACCATTCTGGGACTGAGTGCTTTGTTGAGGCAACAGTGCCAGGGGAATTTGCCTGTTCTAGGCATTCGGAGCCCCAAAATTCCTTAGCCAGAGGCTTTGATAAACATGCCTGTTTTCTTTTCTCTCTTCTAGGATCAGTTCAATGACCACATTCAGATGGTGAGAAATGGAACGAAGCTGAGCAGCCTCCCACAGATCCCAACCCCAACACTGCCACCTCCACCCTCAGAAGTGAGTGCCTCTCCAGTCTGACAAATACAAGCTTTGATTGCTGTGAGGCTCTGGGAATAGCCTGCTTGCTGGCTTGTGACTGCCGGTGTCTGTGCTAAGTCTGTGAAAGGAGACTCTGTAGGATTATACTTTTTGGAGCTCTCTGCTTGTCCTTTGAGGCAGCTGTCTGCCTGGGCTCACCTGCTGCCCCTGGTGAGAAGGCTGCATGGCCCTCACTTGCCACGAGAAGCGTAATGGCCAGTGGCTGTGGCTCAGCTCAGCTCCTGCCTGGCTGGGGAGGAAGATGCTCAGCTGTGCTTTGAGATGGACTTACTCTAACCAGCCTTTTCTTCCCCCCCTGTTTTTCTTTCTCAGACAGATTTCATGCTGACGGCATTCCAGCCCAATCCATCCCTTACTCCCAGGCTCCCATTTCCCATAGGACCGGTTCCTGTTCCCATGGTCATGCCAAGCGCTGATCCTCGGGCGCTCTCCTTTCCTCTCCTGAACCCTGCAATCTCCAGACCCAACCAGCCTTCCCCACCGCTGCCTGCATCCCAAGGAAGAAACAGCCCCGTCGTGGCATCGCTTATTGGCACACACAGTCCTCACATGACTCCTGCAGCCTCCATCCCTCCTCCACCGGGTCTGGGAGGAGTTAAGGTCACTCCAGAGTTCCACAGGTCACAGCCAGCAGATAAGCTGGAGAAGCTGCTGGAGAAGTTGTTGACTCGATTTCCCCAGTGCAACAAGTAAGTGTCTCATGGTGTTCTTCCCTGGGAATGAAAACGTTTGGGTGAGGTGCGAGCTGGGATAAGGGGAAGTGAAGCTTGTCTGGAGAAATAAGGAAAGCCTAAAGACAAGGGGTGGCTGCTCTCTGTCCGTAAGAAAGACTTGGAGCTTTAGTTAAAAGACAGCACTGAGACCTGAAAGCAGCCAAGAGCTCTGCCTTCCTCTGCTGAGGTGCTGCACCAGGTGGGCACTGTCTCTTGCTCCAGCTGGGATTTCCCTCACTTCCTGCTGTTTGAGGGACAGAAGCTCAGCATGCGATGCGTCTCATTTGGATGATTGAGAGCACATGTTCCTGTGCTGTGATACAGCCTTCCCCTGGTGCTGGGGGGCTGTGTCACTGTTGTGGGTCTTTTGATGGAGGGCTTCCCTCTGGGGAGATGCTTGGCTCACTGGTGGCGGGTGGGAGCTCTGAGCAGGCTGCTGTTCTGCAGGGCCCAGCTCACCAACATCCTGCAGCAGATCAAGACTGCTCGGAGGACGATGGCGGGTCTGACTATGGAGGAGCTGAACCAGCTGGTGGCAGCCAAGCTCGCGGAGCAGCAGGAGCGGGCAGCAGCTGGGGCTCAGGTAGGATTGTTGGGGTGGTGCTGGGGGCCGTGCCGGCTCCTGGTGGGGGGCTGCAAGGAAAGGGAGCCTGGGTGGCAGAGAGAAGCGAGCAGCTCCTGTTCCCTGGCTCCCTGCAGACCGAGCTGAATGGGGGCCCACTGGTGGGACCACACAGAGCTCAAGCTTGGGTTGTACATGCTAGGGGAGCAATTTTTCCCAAAGGTAACTCAGCAGCACGGCTGTCCTTCACTTCTGCACATTTCTGATATGTCTTGTTTGCTTTCCCACAGCCTCTCGGTCGAATCAGGGCGCCCATGTTTTCTGCTCCGCTGCCTCAGATCAGCACGCCAATGTTCCTGCCCCCAGCCCAGGTAGCTTACCCAGGAACGGCATCACATGTAAGATTTTGTGGTTTTTCCAAGTGCACTTCACCATCTCCAGGGAAAGCCAGCTGGAGAGGGAGCCCTTCTGAGAAGTGGCCAAAGGGATGAGCTGGTGGAGCAGGGAGCTCTCTTTCTCCTTGCACAGCTGCTCAGGCTGGTGGGTTAGAAGGGAAAGGTTGGAAGTGTGGGTTCTTCTGTGCTCTGCATCCAAGGAGGAGAGAAAATGCTGCGGGATTGGTGTGCAGAGGGAAGAGCTGGGCAAGCTGGGGCCCCTTGCAAGACCAGTAGCTGCAACACTGAATATGTGTGTGTCTATCTGTGTAGTTCAACTGTCTGCTTTGTGTTCTCTTGCTGTTTGACCCAGACCCCAGCTGCCTGTAAGCTATGTCTCATGTGCCAGAAGCTTGTACAGCCCAGCGACCTTCATCCCATGGCCTGCTCGCATGTGCTGCACAAGGAGGTAAGTCCTTCCTTGCTACGTACATCTTCTGTGTTCCTTAATTATGGTTCCCAGTGCAGATTCCTCTCCTGGGTCCCTGGGTGTATGTAGTGAGTTCCTGTTGTGTGGAGACTTTGCCAGGAGAAAGGTATGATCAATCCATCGACTTTTCTGTGTCCTGTCACTTCGTGCTCTTAGCTGGGCCACCCTGGCCACCATTTGCTGGTGGCTTTAAGAACGAGGCTATCTTTATTCGGCCTTGGAGCTTGTGCTCATCTTTAGGAGGGTTAAATCTTGGCCTTTTGCATTCCTGGAGGAGGAGAGTCTGGGAGGTTATAGAGCACAGGGCGATGGAGAAAGCTTGCACTCACCTCACTGCTGGTGCACTGCAGGCCTGTGCACAGGAGCTCGGTTGAAAAGGGCTCCCCAGTCGCAGTGACCTTTTGACCGAGCTGTTCCTAAGGAGCAAACGAGCCATCCCATAAAATGGATGCCCTTTGCCATCGCTTCTGGAGAAGTAACGCCACGTTCACAGCACCTTTGAGTTGTGCCAGTGGCTCTTGACTAATTCTCTTTCTTCCAGTGCATCAAATTCTGGGCACAAACCAACACAAATGACACTTGCCCCTTTTGTCCAAGTCTCAAATGACGGCTACTCGAACAAAGTGGTCCCACGGGAGGAGTTGCTGTGAATAGACAGGATCAGTTCTAAGATTTCTACAGTTCTATATTTATACGACCATGTATACACATGTACATTTTTATTATATAGGTAATGTGTGTATAGAAAGTCTGTATACATACAAATTCATAAATAAAGTGTGTATATTATGCAGTGATTTGGTGCTGCTCCTTTTTCGCCTCGCTGTGTGAAAGCACAACCTGCCTGCAGGGACTCGCGTCCCCTCCCTGGGATGTCACACATGCCTGCGCCACATCCGCCTGCTGCTCCTTGTGCGTGCTCTGAGCAGTTCCCCTCCTAGCAATGAACAGATTGCAGATGAGAAGCTTTTGGTTCTTTTTATTTTCTTTAATGTAATAATTTACTGTGTTAACATTCATTGTTCTTACACAGACAATAGGTTACAGAGTACCGGAGTCTATAGCGACAGCCTGCCCTAGCCATCCCCAGCCCTCCTCCCTCTGGGCAGAGTTCTGCACACGCTTTCTCCTGGTGTTTCCTGCTGTAGTTTTGGGTCCTGGTGAGGGAGCACTGGGGAGCAAACAAATTTGGCTGCACTGCAGCTCAGGATAGCCAACCAGTTGCGGTTCTTCGGATCCCCTCTCCTGTACTTTCTCCTAAAGCCCGGGCTGATGCACCAACCCTTTCTCCGTGGATTTCAATGAGATTACAAGGTGCTCAGCACCACTTAAAATCTTGTACTTATTCTGTAGGTTTTTTCTTTTTTTTTCTTTTTTTTTTTTTTCTTTTTTTGCAGCCTGTGGCACAAATTCAGCACTGCTAGAAGCACCTTTGCTTTGGGGTTGGTCAGTGCAAGTGCTGCCAGGGTACGGCGTGCCTGAATTTGGCCACAGTCTGAGTCTTTCTACATGCACACACACACGCTTGTCAGCATGTTTTAAGGCAGTGGTCCACAACAGAGTCTCTGGGATCCTGGGGAGGGTCCTGGGCAGGCACGAGGGTGTGGAGGTCTGTGTGCACTCTGCAATTGCATAACCTTGCACTGGAGTTGAATTGCTGGATGAGTTTTGGAGCACAGCGCGGGAGCTGGATGCTGTTTCCCAATACAGCAGGTAAGTGGGATGGTGCAGGGGTGCGTGTGATGGGCTGGCGGGGCATTGCCTGGTGCTGTGATTGCTTGCCTCTCTTCTGATCTCCTACCCTGTGTTTCCTCCTGCCTCTCTCCCTCCCTCACATCTTTCCCAAAGCAATCTTTAACTGCAGGATTTTGTTGATGAGCTTTATGTTAGTGGTTGCTGGAGGCTTGTAGTGCTCCAGCCAGTATCCACCTGAACCGGTGCCTTTGCTCTGCCCAGGCCCTAGCACTGCAGGTAGCTCTGATTTTCACCTGTGGAGGAACGCTGCCTTTTTCATTAGTGAAGCTCAGTGTTCAGAACAAAGCACTTTCACGTCCAAGTCTGAGGCAGAGAATTAAGGAAACAGAGCATTATCAATTGTCAGCAAGCTCAAGAGCACGTGCTCTGGGGATGGGAGGCGACCACAGTGACACCCTCCTCCTGGGGCAGGGTGAGCTGTGATGCAGGGGAGTACAAAAGGGAAAGGTTGCTCTTACACACCATGGCATCTTCCCTTTGCTGTATGAACAAAGCGAGGGCAAAACCGCCTCCTCTGACCCGTGTCCTTTCGGTCTGTGGACCACGGCTGTGAGATCCAGCTGTGCCCTCTGCCTGCATCCCTCCATCACTGTCACTGGGTCACTGACACGCAGTGCCTCCTCTGACACCAACTCCAGGTCACCCCACGATCCATAAAGTGCTTCCATCCAGGCATGCCGCTGCTGAGCAAGCCCTGGGCTGGGGTGCTGGCCAAGGCCCTAGGACTGAGCAGAGGGCTAAAAATATTTAAAAAAACAACACAACGAAACAGGATAAAACCCCCTACTATTGGGTTTGGAACAGTGGCTTTTGGAGCTAGAATTAAAAATAGATCTATATGTATATATTGTACAGGTGAGGAGCAGACCATTATTTGTACACCTGTGTGCAGGGACCTGCTATATACACACTGATTCTGCGCAGCTGTACTAACAGTGAGTTGCATTGTAAAAAAAACCCAACAAAACAATAAATACAACCATGTGTTTAGAAAAACAAGAAATGCTGCAGTTCCCACAGACACCTCCTTTCCCCAGTGCTGCCAGGGCGTCTCTTGCCTTGGGGGCAGGAGCCCAGGTCCAAGCGTGTCTGCAGCCGGGTGCGCTGGCTGCTGAGGCGAGGCAGCAGCTGCAGGTGGGGCCGCCGAGCCGGCGCTGGCTCCCCTATGGCTTTCAAACAGGCGACAGGCCGGGGAACGGGCAAGCTCTCTCCTGGCACGCGGTTTCTGCTCGTTCCAAGCTCCTTCCTTTGTTCCCGTTCAGTCCGAGGGGCCGTGAAGCGCAGGGAAGAGAACCCCGTGTCCTGGAGCAGAGGCTGTTGTCCCCAGGGCTGGAGGGCGGCAGCCAGCAGCTTCTACGCAGCAAACACTGTGGATCTGGGACGCAGGTGAGGCAGTTCCCTGTCCCCCAAGGGGACGTGGTGGTCAAAAAATGGAGTCAGGAGAGGATGGCTGCCTGTCCTGGGAGGCAGCGAGGCAGGGTGGGCGCAGAGAGGTCTGGGGCTGGCAGCAGTGGAAGGGCAGGTCGGGAGGACAGGGGAAATGCCACAGCACATGTTAGAGTGTGCACTGTACAGGGAAGCAGGAGGGTGGGAGCAGCTGTCTCCCAACTTCTGCCTTCTCTCACTCCAGGGCAGCTTTGGGCTGGCACTGTGTGGTGTTTTCTACAAGCCCAGGCCTGGGGGCAGTGGCTCTGGAGATGCACTCTCTGGAGTCCAGCTCACAGGTGTCACGGGGAGGGGAGCTGTGTGGGGCAGGCACAGCTACAGCGCACATGCACACGCGCACAGATCACTACACGGAGAGCCTATGCCAGCAGCTTCCCTACAGTGCAGGCTGAGAAGGGCAGATGCAGCGCTGGGGGAGGGAGGGGGACAGAAATGGGGTGATGGCTCAACAGTTTGGAAAGCCTTGGCAGGACAGCTAGGGAAAGCTCAGCTCATTTTTGTGCCAGAGCAGACACTTGCACCCAGTCCTTCCAGAGGCTACAGGTGAAACAGGGTTGCTGTGCTGTCACCCAATAGCAGCCAAGCTACATCTGAGGATCCTAGACAAAAGCAGCTGAGGCCTGAGGCTCCCCAAGCTGCCCTTGCACATGCTGCTGCCTGACAGGCTGCAAGTACACACTGAAGTTTTGCTGTAGGTCAGCAAGGGGTGGCTGGTGTCAGAACCAGGGCAACGCCTTTGGAGCACAGAGGGGGATCCTAACCTGCTGCTGGGACCTGATCTCCACCTGCTCCCCAGTGCTGGTGTTGCCTCTCCTTCCTGCTATGCAAATGCTGCTCTGGGTGATGGTGACCCAGGGACTCAAGCCTGGGATTCAGTGTCAGTGCTGGCATTCTGCTCCTGGTACTGGGTTGCTCCTGGCCCATTAACTCAAAGGCCACTGGGTCCCTGCAGCCAGGAGGGCCTGGGCTGACTGTGTGAGCACCCTACGCTGATGTCCAGTCTCCATGCTCTAGCCTCCAACGAAAGGACCTACCTCTCCTCGCCCTGCTGCCTCACCTGCTGTCCCGGGGCTGCCCCCACGCTCCGGTGTCACTTCAGCAAAGATATGTCATCAGCAAAGTCATCGTGGTCCCGTCGCAGGCAGCGGAAGCAGCGCCACTGGAACACCATGAGGCAGAGAGGCAGCATGAACAGGGCGCAGATGGCTGCCATGACATAAGCAATGGTCATCAAGGTGGACTCATCCGTCTGTGGGATGTTGTAGCCGCAGTCCTCCATGTTGGAGTGCAGGTAGGGCCCCTCCACTGCGGCTGTCCGAAACTCGTCGTGCACTGTGGGCAGGTAAAAGGCGAGCGTCTGGTCACTGAGATACCACTGCACATCCACACCTCTTCCCCGTAGCCCCCTGCCTTCTCTCCCTCTTGCCTTGCTTCTCTTCCTTACCGTGGCAGGCACTGACAGCAAAGCCAATGCGCTTGCGGGCACGGTCAAAAACCACGTAGAAACCTTCCATGATGACAGCACCCATGACAGTGCCTGTGGAGGACTGAGAGATGGCGAACTTGTAGCAGTCATCCTGAGAGGTGGCCACATCCTCCACTGGGCGCAGGTATTGCTGCAGGGAGAGAAGAGCTGTCAGCTCTGCCCCAGACTGCCTCCTGCTCGGTGCTGGGCAGGGTCTGGCCCGGCCAACGCTCACCTGGGGAAGGATGGTGATCCGGAAGGATTGGTTGGTGGCCTCCCCCATCAGGTAGAGGGACAGAACGGGGAAGATGTGCCAGGGGGTGGTGCCGACCTGCCAGCAAACCAGCTGCTCCCCCAGCCAGAAGCCATCTGGGAACTTCTCCGTCTGCCAGAGGGAAAGGAGAGGTGAGGGGTCTGTGTGGGCAGGGAGCAGAGATGCTCAGGCTGGTGACAGGCAGTCACCCTGCCCACAGCCCTCCACTGGCACTGGGGATGTGCCCACAGAAGGGGGGGATGGATGGATGAGTTTCAAGGGCCACACTGACCGAAGAAGCTGTTTTGATGGATTTTACTGCAGCCTCAAACACCTTCTTCGGCAGCCTGAGGTTGGTGGTGCCGCTGTCCACGATACTCTTGTCATAGTTGTACTGCAGACAGCGAGAGGAAGAATGACCCAGGGGGTATCCCAGCCCTGCTCCCCTCCATGCCAGCACCTGACTGCTCTGGCTCCCCCTGCACAGCTACTGAGGCTGAGCCCATCCCCTTCTTCCTATCGTGATGGACTCAAAGCTCACGCTCATCTCAGCTTCACCCTTGGCCAAGCTGCCTGGTGCCCTCAGCCTCCATCACCAACCAGGCACTGAATCCCCAGGCACCAGGGCCTGCAGCATTCGCTGCACTCAGTGATTTTATCCTTTAGTAACCAAAGGACAGATGCTTTCAGCAACAAAGCAAACCCCTTGCAGGGCAGCTCCCCCTGGGGCCCCTGTCACCTCTTTGCAGTCCATGTTCAGGTCCTGCCCATTGACCTCCAGCTTGACAATGATGACCTCGTAGTACCACTCCTTCCGGATGGGTGTGTACCAGATGTCACCCACGTACAGCGAGCGGTCGATGCCACCAATGATCTGCAATGGGAACAGAAAGGTGTCTGATACCGTATCTCCAGCCATGGCACATTTTGTATGGCCATCTCTGCCCATGGGAACACCCAAACCACGTGGAGAATCCCCAGCTTCCAGCTGCCACACCAGCTCCTTCTCCAGAGCACTCACCATGCTGCCTCCCACTGATGCCAAGGTCTCCGTCTCATTGGATGAGAAGCCTGCCCCACAAAGCTGGAGGGAGAAGATGTTGGGCACCTGGGTCTGCTTCACCAGGGAATCAAAAAAGGGCTCCAAGCTGTCATCAGGCTGGAGAAAAGCAGAGGCAGGACAAGGACATGTCAGTGGAGGACACCCAGGTGTCCCCTCTGTGCCACGAGAATCTTGGCTCTGTACACTGTTGAGGTAGGGCTCAAGGTCAGCAGTGCAAATGCACACCCTATTTGGGCCCACTGGGACTGTGTGGAGCTATGGAGAGAGGAAATGTAACCCCTACCCCTTGAGAAAGGTGTGTTGTGCTGGGACACGATGCCTATGATTGCTGAGAAGCTGGATGCAGTACAGGCAGATGTGGGCCCCCGGCTACAATCAGGACTCACCCGGGCAATCTCTGCATAGGCCAGCCCCAGGATCCCTTCCCAGTTGGAGCCGTTGATGAAGAATTTGTCTGACTCCGTGATGGCAGCAATGTTGGCTCTGACAGTGACGTTGGGGCCGTGGGGGATAGTGACAAGGTCAGTGCCCAGCTCCCCTTCCCACTTGCCCTGGGTGTAGGGCACATACACACCCTTCCGCAGGTCACGGTAGGTGCTGGACCTGGAATGGCGTCAAAGAGAGTAAAACCACTGCAGAGAAGACAGTGACAAACAGAGCACATGCATAATAACCAAGCATTACAAGTGCACAGCCCTGCCCAGCCTGTGGGTCAGCATGGCTGTGTGAGGACACTACATTTCTCTGCCCGTGCAGCTGTTGGAGAGTCCACAGAGGGTCAGGGAAGCACAAGGACAGTGCCTTGCAGCCTGGGGTGAGGCAGTAATAGGGCACACGGGATAACTGTAGCTGTTGTATGCTATGCAAAACAGCCAGCAGCACAGATATGGGGCTGAGCACAGATATACAGCTGAGGGCTCCCCTGCTTCTATAGGCACAAGAAGGGGCCATCCAGATCTACCTGAGGCTGAGCAGCATTACCTGTGCCAGCCCAGGACTTAGGGCCATGTGTGGCCAGACCCAGTGCAAGACAGACCACACCATCACTGGAGGTGAGCCACAGGCACAAGGACCAGTGGCTGTGCTGTTTTCCCCCAGCGCCTGTCCCCACAGAACTCACAGCTGCCGCTGGTAGTATCTCCGAAGAAAGGGGTGAGGTGCAGCTCCCACAGCAAAATTACTGCTCCCAGTGTCCACCAGGATATTGAGCTGGAGAAGGAAGAGACAAGGAAGGTTTGTGACTGCAGTAAAACCAGGCTGTACTGTGCACCCAAGTCTGCGTGGCATTGCAGGCAAGCAATGCTTTCTTTTTCCCTGTGTTTTCTACATGGTGGCTGCAGTGCTGTGTGCTCCTGTGACCCACAGCTCTGGGTCCTCATCTCAGCAGCAAGCCTGGTTCTGCCCTGCTGGCTAGGGCTGTGTGCCAGCCACGCTTGTGGGACTGTGGGAGCAGCAATGGGGCAGCCAGGGGTAGGGCAGGGAGGCTGTAGCCCAGCAGCTGCAGGGGCCTGCTGATGCTGTGCACAAGGATGGCTCAGGGCAGTTGTGCAAGAGAGGATGGGACGGTGGAGCAGGAGTCAGCAACATCAGGCTGTTGCACAAAAAGCAAACATCATCTGGCACTGTGCAAACACAGCATGAGCTCTCCTGCCCTGCTCAGCACGGTATGACCTCAGCCCCCTGCAACCGGTGTGGGAGAGAGCAGCAGCAAGGCAAGGTCTCCAGGTCCCCCTTGCCAGGAAATCTAATTTGCTGGTGGGAAGGACTGATGGTACACAAGCCGCTGTGGATTGCTGCGTCCGCTAATCAGCCATCCGTGTGCTGAGCTCCGCTCCCGATTCATTTCTGCCTTGCCCTGGATTAGCAGCTTGCAGGCAGAGCTTGGCAAGCACCCACCAGCCGGGCTAGGAGTGGGCCAGCCCTGTCCCGCCACTGGCCAAGCTCTGCTTGTGGCCCCTCTGCCCTGCTGGAGCCGGGCCTGGCAGGACAACGCTGGTTGCAGAGGGCTGTGCAGCCATAGGGCTGCTCACCCATACAAGTGATCCACGAGGGCTGTGGGCCTTAAGCTGTGGATTCGGGAGGAAGGAAGCTAATGCGCTTGTGCTAATCGCACTGGTGCTTGGCTACCACCTGCAGAATTTCTTCAGTGAACTACAGGCAACGGCTCCCCTGCACACAGCACAAACTCGGCAACCACTGCCCTGGCCCACCTCGGTGCCCAGCTCTCCTGCGCTGACCCTGGGGGCTGTCCTGCATCCTCCACACCGTGACACAGGCAGGCTTTTTGCCAAGGAGACTTTCAGCTCCAGGTAGGAAGTGGAGCAGCACGCTCACCCCGCTGCACGCCTTGCTCAGAGGGGCACTCAGAGCCTTCCCCGGGCAACCACAGCCCTGCCATTCCCAAGGTGGCTGCTGGAGCGTTCATTAGCCATCTGCTGCACACAGCCTTGTTGCTGATCTCCAGGGTACCTGGTGAGGACTGCTTTCTCTGGGGAGATACCTGCTGAGCTGACTCTGCAGGGAGAGGACACAGGCAGCGGGGAGGAGGCTCGCTCTGGAGGCCACGTTGTCAAGAACAACCATGTTAGGAAGATGAGGAAACCTGCAGCTGCCCAGGACCTGCACCAAGCCCTTGGACGTTCAGACAGTCCCAGAACTGCCTACTGGGCTCTTCCTTGTGTGGCATGTGCAGCGTTTTGCACCGGTGACAGTGGGAGGCAGGGGTGGGGTTTCTGTCCTGCAGGCTACGCTCTGCTGCCTCGAGTTTGATGCCACGTGCATTGGCCCCACTTCCTCCAGGCGCAGCCCAGCCCTTGTCTCAGGGCAAGACACGACACGTGCAGCAGTGAGGCTGGGACATGTATGGCAGGGATGCTCTCTGAAGCCTGTCTGCAGCTCCCTGGATGTGACAGCCCCTCTGGGCGCTTGGCAGAAGCACTGCCTCCACACTGCACACGAGAGCGGGGCTGGCAGCACGCTTGTGGGGTCGCGGGGGGACAAGCACACAGCGGTGGCACCGAGCCTCTGCCATCTGTCCCAGAGCGCTGGCTCGGGCTGCTCTGCTCCCACCTCCTCCTGCTGTCCGGGTGAATCAGCGCTGGTGGCACAGGCGCGCTGAGAGCCGGGGGGGTGTGAGAGCGATTAATTGTTGGTAGTGACTGCGCAGTGCAGCCCAGCTCACAGCCAAAATTCAAGCACAGCACAACAAAGAAGGTGAAAGCCAAGGAGAGCGAGGGGCTGGCAGTGAGACCACGTTGGGCTGCATGTGTACCTCTGAAGAGGATGCACGCATCCTCCCAGATAAACACCCGCCACGCTCCCCAATTTCCTGTGTATGCATCAACTTAGCCTTTCATGTGAATCTTTTAATTCCATTAAAATGCCTGGAGGGATTTTGCTCCGGCACACAAACATGCACATACGCATGCATATGCACACACTGCATCCACACTTGGAAGCACTCCAAGGCTGGAAGATGCTTCCCAAAAGGGTGACAGCTTCAGAAATCCACGAGTGCCTGGAAACAGGTGGTTCTCACTGAAATTATTTGGCAGCTGTGACACATGGCATGTTCCAAGCAAAAGCTCCAGCAGGGCTGGATGATGAAATCACATTTAGAGCTAGATTTTAGAAATAATCTCCATTTTTTTTTCCTTTCCCCATAAACATACCCTGCCTGAACAGAAAAATACATCCTAAACACACACAAATTGACACAAAGCCACCTCAAGACACACAATCTGTAGAGCCATAGAATGGCTCAGGTTGGAGGGGAGCTCAAAGCCCACCCAGTGCCACCCCCGGCCGTGGGCAGGGCTGACCCCCAACAGCTCAGGCTGCCCAGGGCCCCATCCCACCTGGCCTGGAGTGCCTGCAGGGATGGGGCACCCACAGCTCTCTGGGCAGCAGTGCCAGTGCCTCACCACCCTGACACAAGGATTGCTTCCTCACAGCTCACCCACATCTCCCTCTTTTAGCTTAAAGCCATTCTCCCTTGTCCTGTCACTATCAGACCACTCCCACAAGCAACATTTTGTCGATTGTGAGCAAAGGCGGTTGTAGAAACCCCCTTGCTGTGCTTCTCTTCTCCCCTTTGGCTTCTCCATCCAGTGCACCACCCGTGCAATACCCACCAGGCACCCGAGGAAGGAGGCAGATCACGCTGGAGGTGCACATAGCAAAGCCCAGCTGCTATTTCAGAACCACCGTGGGCACAGCAGAGTTTTGGCAGAGCCAACCTACACCGTGGGCGGCAGCAGCACAGGATCCCGGCCCTGTGCTCGAACGAATCCAGACCTCCACGCATTTCAGGAGGCCCTCAAGGTCCCGCTGGGCTGACCGTCCCGCTGCTGCTATGCATGGCACGCGCTCACACACCGTGCCGACCCCCGCGGACCCCCAGAGCCACCAGGACGGGTCGTGGCGGTGCGGCCCCGCAGCCCCGCGCCTCTCCCTCACCTTCTGCGGGGGGCTGCCCACCGTCATCTCCACATAGTAGCCCTGCCCGGACTTGCCCCGCAAGTTATCGATCATCTCCACGAAGGCGCTCCTCCTGTCCGCCTCCTCCGGCGCTCTCCTCGCCCTGGCGCCCGGCGGCGGGGCCGATCCTCCCCGCAGCGGCAGGCGGATGCTCGGCGGGGCCGGACCGACGCTCAAGGCCGCGGCCCCGACGCACAGCAGCAGGCAGGGCCAGGCGGAGGCAGCCATGGCCGCGGCCCCGTGCCCGGATCGCCCCTAGCGGGCCCGCAGCGCCCCGCGCCTCGGCCGGGCGGCCGCGCCGGGGCGGGCAGGCGGCGCGGGGCCGAGCGGGGCGGCGGGCATGGCGGCTCGGCGCTCCCCGCCCCTGCGCCCGGCCGCGCTGCCGTCGCCCCGCCCGCCGGCGGAAGCGCTGAGATCCTGGCCCGGCCCGGCCCGGCCCCGCAGCGCCCCGCAGCGCCCCGCTCTCGGGCCGGGCCCAGGTGAGCCCCGGGGTCGCGTCGCCATGGCAACGCGCGGCGGCGCCCCCCATTTTTTCCCCGAACTACAGCCCCCGGCATGCATTGCGCGCGCCACCGCCCCCCAGCCAATCGAGAGCCGGGCGGTGACAGCGCTGACCAGTAGCGCTCGGCGGGGGGCGGGCCGGTGAGGGCGTCGTGACCCGGATGTGGTTGCTGCGTGGACCCGGGCAACCCGTGGGCGTCCATGGAAGCGGCGGCGCGGCGGGGCCCGGCCCGATGAGCGCCCGTCGGGACCGAGCGAAGGGTGAGAATGACAGCCGGGTGCGGGGCGGGCCTCGGCCTGCTGAGCCCTCCTACAGCTCGAATGCTTCCGTCTGCTCGTAAAAGATTCCTTTTCGGGCTAGCTTTGCGTGACTCTGCCTCCGGGCCGCTACGGCTGCACGAACGCGTTGATTATCCGCGTGTGTGGGCGGGGGGGCGGAGAGGAGGAATAAGAGCGGGTTGGCTGATCCTGACGGCTGTGTCTGGAGCTGCCCGGATGAATTGCTGCTTTTGGGCCTCACTCTGCGATAAGGCTGTGAGCGTGGGTTGAACGGAGGGCACTGGAGGCTCAGCTGTTGGCTGGGGCCGTTCGTGTGCCCGAGTGAGTGCTGCGATCTGCTGAGCTCGTGGTGATGGGCTCTGAAGGAGCACGGCCTCAAATCTGTGTCTGTGGAGTTTAAGTTACATACTGAAGTAATTCTCTAGAGGTTAGAGATGGGACGTGGTAAATTAAGATCTGCTTTTAGCTTCCAAAATGCCCCCTGGGAACATGGGAGAGGCCAATTGGGTTGCTGAGAGAAGCTGGCTCGTCCCTAGGCAGAGCAGATTCAGCCCAGGGATTTCTCAAAAAGCAGTTCTGCGGTCTGGGAAAACTCTTTCTTCTTACCATCTCTTATTTCAGCCTTCCCTTATCTGTCTAAAAAGTGCCCAAAGCCAGGGCTCGTTTTCTCTGTAGGTGCTGGAAAGCCTGGGGGACTCAAACCTCTCTGTCAGCATCAGCCTCAGGTCTTTGATCAGTGTTGCAGTGGGGGAGTGCTGTGAGCAGGGCAGAGCTGTGCCTGCCTTGTCTGCCTTGTCTGTGGGGTGCCGTGAGCTGATGGTGTTGTGACCAACTGTGTATCTTCTTCCCCCTTGGCACTGAGGTGAGGGCTTTCAGTTTCTGGCTGCCTTACTGCTTTGTTCTCAGTCTGCATCCATGCTTGGTGACCCCCAGTGCACCTTGTTCTCCTCCACAGTTCCAGTGCTGAGTTTCCTGTGAGGCTCTGCCATGCACTGTGTGATGGGAAGTTTTGTTTCTGTCTGGCTGCAGTTGCTCCGTGTGATTTTTGTGTCGTTTTCTTCCTGCTGCCAGGTGCAGGGAGCTATGGAAGGAGGTGTTGTACGCATTGGTGACCAGATCATACTGGAAGAAGATTATGATGAGACATATGTTCCCAGTGAGCAAGGTAATAGATGCTCATCCTCCTGGGAGCTGCAATAAGCAATTCAAGCTTGCTTATTTCAAGGAGCGTTAAGTAAATGGGAACTGGGGAGAGCATGATTCAGGAGAGTGGATAAAAGGAGATGTCGTGTAGAGTTGAAAAAACAGCTTTTTGATTGCAAGGGTATTTGCCATCTTGCAGTCTCAAGCTCTCTGCTTCACCAGCCAGGGAAGACATGTTGATACGTTTGCTGACACACAGACCTGTTTGGGTGGTTTTGAGTGGTGGGATTTCCATTGTGTCCATTGCTTTAGCTGTGGAAGCTGGCTTTGTGTACTGCTTGGTGTAGACCATGTCTACAGATTCCTGTTTTGTTTCCCTAGAAATCCTGGATTTTGCGAGAGACATCGGCATTGACCCAAAGGAGGAGCCTGAGCTGATGTGGCTGGCCAGGGAAGGAATTGTGGCCCCATTACCGCCCCAGTGGAAGCCCTGGTGAGAGAACCCTCTCAGAAGCTGGTTTACAAGATTGCTGGTCTCTGCTGGCCTTCTCTGCTTGTGTTTATGATTGTCAGAGCAGGGTATCAGCTGGCAAGGGGAAAAAATATACACAGGTACTTCTGGGTTCTTTTTGGGGCAGTTGAGGAAGAGGGAAAAAGGTTTCACAAGTTGAATGAAGATGTGACCATTCTCAAGAAGGGATTTTTCACCACACTGAAGCCTCTGGGTTCTTGGAGGCCTTGTATTGCTGTTCACTGAATGTGAGGTGATCGTATGGTGCATATTTTTAGAGCCTTTGAAAGCCCTTGAATGAGACCATGTCTGTGCAGAGCTAAAGTTGCTGTTGTGTTCTCACACTGTTTTTGCCACACAGCCAGGATGTCACTGGTGATATCTACTATTTCAACTTCAACAACGGCCAGTCCACGTGGGACCACCCCTGTGATGACTATTACAGAGCGCTGGTCGCTCAGGAACGGAGGAAGTTGCTGGCACGTGGCAGCTTGAAAAAGAAAGAAAAGAAGAAGAAAGACAAAAAAGATAAGAAAGACAAGAAGGATAAGCAGTCACCGAAGCAGCACGCTGTAAGTAGGCTCTGCTGCACGCAGTGATTCTGGGGAGAAGCAAGAAGGCTGGCTGAGGATGAGTGGCTGTGGATTAGGGGGTAATGTTGAACTGTTGCTGCTTTGGGATGGGAAGAGCAATCACTTGACTGGGGATCCCGTCAGGCTATGAGTCTGATGAAAATCCAAGGGAAATGGGATCACACACCCAGAGGTGCACATTAAAGGTGCACACCTTTAGTGGCTCTTTCGCAGCCCTGTGATGCTATTGGTGAAAAGCACCTGGGCCAAGGTGGCTGCTTCTGTGGATACTGGCCATTCTGAAGGAAAAGTAAAAAAAAGTAACCACGTTAAGCTCTGGACTTGAGTTTGTTGCTTTATGACATACTTTCATTAGGGCAGAGAACATTTATTTATTTTGCATTTGGTGGAGAGAGGGAGGGAAACTGGACAACACTTCGTGTGCTGAGGGATTTTCTGGATTTTCTTTTGGAGAAGACAATAGAGGGTATCTGTGCTTGTTGCTGTAATATCCACACACGGGATGCAGGTAGGCTGGTCACTGTGCTTTTTGTAGCTGGAAGCATAGCCAAATGCCCTTTAGAATTCTAAGTGATGGAATTCATTCCTGCCTTCCTTCCATTAGCCTGTAAAGAGCTAAATATCAGTGGGGAAAGAGAGTTTTGTGTTGCCACTAAAAGCACAGGCATCTTTAACCTCAAGCCTTTAATATGATTATCTTTCTTTTATACACATACAGATCACTTCAAGTGCTCTAAAAATTTGCACACATTTATATACGTGACACATTTATTAGATATAAATCTGTACTTTAAGTAAGATAAGTTTGTATGTATATATACATATATATAGTTATGTGATATGTTTCAGTTATGTGCTAATATTTATCTAGTTAGGAAATGCAGTGAGGGATTCTTCTTTCAGCATCCTTTTGTCATGTACCCTGTGCTGTTCTGTCCCCTGGGCAGGAGAATCCTGAGCCAGAACCAGGTAGCCAGATTAGAAATGAAGGCAGAGGGAGTCCGTCACACATAAATGATTCATGGAGACAATTTGCAGGCATGGGGCCAAACAAACTGCATCCCACACTTGTATCAGCATTCAACAGGCCACGCCAAACCTTAACTGATGTGAAAACTGTAGGAAGTGGCCCACCTTTCAGCAGCTTTGATGTATACATCCAGCAGGGCCAAGATGTACCTTTGGAAGTACGAGAAAATGTTCTTTTCAACTCCTTTGGGGCTATGAAGAGAAATCCAATTTTATTGCAAGCTAGAGAAGGAAGAAGGAGCCATGACATGACTCTCTTTGATTCCAGTCCCATGGGTGACTGGAGTTTGCAGGAGTTGGTTGATGCTTCATGTGTTCACGAGCAGCTAAGGTTTCACAGCAGAGTATCTCAGAGTAGAAGTAAGAGAGAAGTTCAGGATGAGGCTTTGGCTCAAGCTGTCATTCTTTGCACGAATGATGAGAGCATCAGCAGACCCGGGAGACAGGATTCAAAGCAAATGGAGCCAATGGAACTAGGAGCAGATATAAAAGCAGACGATGTCAGTGGTGTACCAGAGAACCCATCCAGAGTTCCTCAAGAGATCATGGGTGTGCAACCCTGCTTGCAAGGAATAGATGCAAAGGGGGGAATTAATGTGTACCATCGTACATCAAAACGTGTTTCTCCATCTGTCAAAGATGGCTGTGGAGAAGATGGAGAAAGAGGTGATTCGATATCAGAATGTGACAGCAGTGACTGGGACAGTTCTCGTAGTGTTGATACACCCCAGATGCTGGGAGTGAGCCATCAGTTCTCCTCTCCACACCGTGAGTCTGGAAGCCCAAAGGACCTGCACTTTTTCATAGAGGAGCCTATCCTGCCTTGTGCCTTCCTGACATCACCCATGTCTCAGATACGCAGTCCTGCCCAAAAATCAGAGAGGGAACGTAGCTCCAAGAGTATGAAATTGTTCCACGTGCTGCAGGAACATGAAGAAAGTGCCAGCTTAGAACCTGAATGTGTTAGGTTTGTGGTGGATTCCTGTGAGCAACTCACTGTCCAGGATTCTGATGGTGCTGCTGAAGGACAGAAAGAAATGAAGAAAGGAAACGGAAGGACAGATCAGGATCCCAGAGTGTGGGAGGATGGAGGCACAAAAGACTCGTGTGCTCCTCCTGAGTGTCTCTATCAGATGGCTGACTGCCAAGGAAGCAACAGTCCCTGTCAGCACACAGAAGTGAGGGTGACCCAGACCAGAAAAACTGCTGAGAATTACAGCAAAATAGAGGTTGGTGAAGGAACAGGTGAAAATAAGGTAGGACTTTGTCCTTTGTGATGGCACTTCTGTCACGCATCTTGAGAATTGAGATTGAAACCACACATTGTAGCTAACCTTCAGGAGTAAAGGGAGAAGGCATCCTGTTAGAAGTTATATAAGGAAGTGTGACAAAATTTCCTCTCACATTAGTCTTACGTTAAGGAGGTGTCTTCTAAAAGAAATAAAGGGGTTATTGGCAGGGAATGCCAAAGGATTGCAGCATTCCATACAAAATAGTCCTTAATTTTGGCTCTAAGATCCTTTGTAATAAGCACAGGAGAAGTCAGTCTTTTCCCTCTAAAACCCACAGTCTGAATTGAGGGTGAAATAAGCTTTTTTGAGGCTAAGAAGGCCCAGGGTGAATGTGTTGGTTAAGACATTATAGAAACTGTAAGGCAAAGCCACGTACAAGTCTAGTATGTAGACAAATGGACTCTCTTCCCTTTTAATGAGAAAAATAGGAAAACATTTGAATGAATATTTCCTTAAATATTAGCATTGCTTCCATTGGTTCCAGATCGTTGTTTTTCAGGCAGTATGACTTAACACACTCTGGTCCTTGGATCAGTGTGGCAGTGGTCTTAGGACACCAAGAAGGTTTACAGGTGTGATGGGGCCCTCTGTCAATGTAATTTTCTTCTTCCTCTTTGAATACCAAACACCCCAAAAAAGCTGCTAGAAAAGCATTGCTCTGTGAACCTGGCACTCAGCTTGCAGCAGTGGGAGAAAGTGGAGAAGTGGGAAGTAGAAAGGGTAGGTGCTGCTCTCTGTCACTGTCTATCAGTGCTATGGAATATGTCCTGCAGCTTTCAACTCATAGAGCCCCCCTTTCCCTGGGAGGAATATTTCAGGTTGTCCTTGTCCTTAAGTAATTGCCTCAATTTAATAAGAACTGAGCAAATCTCTTGTTCTGAAAATGAAGCAAAACTTGCCCCGGAACTAAAAACTCACTGTGTGCAGTGGCAATGAGTTGCTTTGCTGTAGTACTGCAGGTACCCAGCTGTGCCTCCACCAAATTGCTAGCTCAGATTTCTAATTAACAGCGTGTGGTAGTGCTCAGCTGATAATAACTATACCTATAAATATCAGATGAACTGCAGATTATCCAAGAAGTTTTAATTAGCCCACTGGAAGTGAGTTTATCTTTGCTGAAGGACAACTAGTGTCTAGTGCTCCACATGCATAGTTAATGGCCATCTGCAGAAAATAATTAGGTAAGCCCAGAATACATTATTTGTACTGTTAGCATTGATGTGGCACTGAGTTGGTGGAAGAAGGATCAGTATGCATTCATCTCCTTCTCCCTGTCCCTCAGTGTGCAAGTGAATTAACTCTGTTTTCAGTCTGTAATTTTGTATAAACACTGAGTACCAGGACTGTGATTTATGAATAAGCATGTGCTCTGCTGAAGCAACAGCACTTGGCTGTACTGGCATGCTGTAGAGAAAACCCTAGAGTACACTTGCTTCTAATTTAACTGGTGCAGTGTATCAAAGGTGAGACTTCTTGGGCAGTGAATTCCACAAAGTAAAACTGAACAGTCGCGTTTCTCAGTGGAAATAACTTGAGATGTCAAGCTTGCATTGTTCAGAGGTGAGGATGTTGGGTGGTTCCCAGGGCTCTTGATGTGCTTTGAAGGGTAAAGATATATTCAGGAGCTTCTTACTGATGTGCTGCAGCAGAACTTCTTTCCACTTTCAGTACTGCTGAAAAAGTACAGTGGTGTAAGGAAAGGAAGCAGCCTGGATTTGCATCTAGAGATGCTAATTGCAGCTTGTGGAAAGTAAGAGACTTTCTTGGCTGCTGGATTCTCCTTCACTTGTTTCACACTGTGCTGAGGAGCAGAGCAGAGCGAGGAGAGAAGCTGCCCAATGTGCACAGGGTGGTGTGCTGGTAAGAGCCTCCCTCAGAGGGTGCTGTGCTCAGTGCATGTGGGTGCGTGAGTTAGCCTGACTGTTGGTAAGCTCTTGTTCCCATCTTGGAGTAATGGTCATTTGTTTTCTGGATCACCTTGCTGCTCTAAACTCGATCACTGTATCCAGATGGGTCTTCAGGAGTTGAAACGGATGAGTAAATCAATCTGCTGTTTCCTACACACGTCATTTGCTGGTAATTGTTTGGTGTTAGCTCACAAGAACAATTTCTTGATGGTAGGTTCAGTGCTAGCCAACAGTGTTTGCATTGAGGAGTGCCTTCTGAAGCAAATGTGAGCTGTGAACTCATGTTCTTCTCTCCTGTCCTCTAGCCTTCAGACACCCTGCCAGCACCTGTGCAGGTGCCCCTGGGGAACCTTGCTCCTCTGCGTGGCCCTGTGGCTTCTCCAGCTGGCGTCCTGCGTGCCTCACTGCACTCAGACGACATGGGGAGCTCTGTGGATGCTGGTGTTGCAGACAGAGAAGAAGCTCAGGTAAGATTGTTTTCTGTGGGAGCATGCCCAGAAAAGCAGTCTATGCAAGAGGTCACAGGTTTGGTGTTACTTACAAAGACAGTGTTTGTGACCTGTCCTCTGTTTTAAGGACTGAAACACTTCTACTGTTCCACTATGTTTCTTGTCTTTTGCTGTTTCCACGGGGTTCAGTGATAAATTTTATTTCTTTAGCAGCTTGAAAGACAGAATATTTTCAACTGTTGATTTGAAACTGTTGATTTGAAGTGAACTTTGATTTCTACCCAAATGAAGCATGATATACTCTACAGGTAGTGTAAGCTAATAAATAACATTCCTTTAATAAAAGTGATACAAGCAAAACATCTGGCACAGTCTTGACTGAATCTGTGCTCTGAGGCAGAGATAGATTTTTGCAGGTGTGCTTCTTTGGGATGGGAGCCTCTTTTTTTGTGAAACTTCACAAGAAATGTCATCTCCTAGCTGGATATGGCTCTATAAGGGTAGCAGCAGCATCCTGAGCAAGTTCTCAGAATTCAAAAACTTCCTTTCTATTGCCTGTTTCGGTGGGTTCGTACCTCCGCTGATACTTTGCCTCTCCTCTGATTTCCCTTCCTTTTTAACTTCACAATCTGTAAGCCCACTAGTGAGACCAAGGGATTGATTTGTGAAGAGTTCTTTAAACACAATGGCTGTAGATGAAGGGAGAAGTGAAGAGGAAGTGAGAATGAGGTAGCTGGCGTGTATTGGCTCCTCATATATGTCAGTAACCACAGTGCTTGAAGCCTCAAGGAGTGGAAAACGGTGATGCTACTCCAGTAATGGCTGATAGACTGTGGTGATTCAGTTTGACTTCAGGCTTCAATTTGCACTGCACTTCCTGTGTGTATCTCTCAGTTGCCAGAAAGTGTCTACTCCTGTTTTGTACTCTCTGTAAATCCACATCTGCCTCCTGTATTTCCAGAATGTAGGCTTATTGCTGTGGTACGTTTCTCTGGCTCTGCTCCCTTATTTCCATGAATTACGGACCCTCAAGTTCCTTCTGCACAGCCTATGGCATTGCAGAGATCAGAACTCAATTTTGGCCGTTTCCTTTTTTGAATACATCTAGAGTCTCCATAGGACAACCGGACTCTTCAAAAACCTGCACATGGATGTCAGTGCCCTGGGATGCAGCTTTGAATCTGAGGTAAGAAAAGCACGATCAAACAGGTAACGTAGAACTACCCAAATAGAAGAGGAGCTATGGCACTGCACTGCCTGCGTGTGGGCTGCAGGAGGGAGAGCCCAGGAGCTGTACCCTAAGAGCTGTTTGTAATTCATGAGAAATAACAACCTACAGCAGGGCTGGGAGGGCAGCATATATGAGAAGCCAGATACCCACATCACTGCCCCTCTACAGAGAGTATCAGAAGGTAGATTTGTCCTTGAAGGAGAGTGCTTTCCAATCTGATAGATAGCATTTGATCTGACAGCACCTGAGCGTGAGGTGGAGCTTGAATTCCTGATGAGTGAATAAAGAGAAACTTAAAGCAACATAGGTGCGATGGGCAAGGCAGAAGTCATTTCTTTCAAGAAATGACAGAAAGAAGAGAGTCTCAGATCTGAGTGGTGCCATTGCTGATGCTGTGGGAGGAAGGGTTGATGAGGAAGAGGCATGGTTTGTTTCCTCCTTGTTTTTTTTTCTGTCAGTGCAGAAGGAAGGCTTATTCTCAGCAGAAATTGCAGCGTTGTCGTTTGGAGAGTGGAGGGGGAATTTGGTCTGGAGACACCATCCTCACATTGTTGTTCATTTCCATAAGAATCTCTTAGGAACTTCATGGTGGACTGGATACGGCAGCTTTTTCCGTGTGTGGCAACATAAAACTCATTTTGTATCTTGCACTGCTGATAAATTACATTGCTCAGACTCTCAGCATCAGCAATGAGTTCAGTACACGCGTTGCCTTGTGCAGACATTTTGCTTTCCCTGCGGGTGTGCATTCTTTGCCAGCACTTTCTTAGCAGTGATCAGGCTTAAGATGACAAAGGGACAATGTGAAGTGCGTTGCAAGCAGCTCTAGTGATTCAGTCTGTCTGTGCTGACGTTAATCCTTTCTTAGCACTTTGAAAATTCTGTTCCAGCAATTGAAAGGCAAATTAATTTCTGTTAAAATGTTTTTACTATTTCCCTCATCCTTTTCACAGTGTACAGAAAATTAAGCTGTAAACTCATTTGGAGAACTCATTCATAGAGCAGGACAGGAACTGCAAATGTTTGTAATAAGGTGGATGCAAAAAAAAACACCCAAAATAACAGAACAAAAAGGCTTTGACCCTCTCATCTCCAAACAAGAAGCCTGTCAGAGCTCAGTTCGTCACTGAAATGTTAATGTGTCCAGGAGCAAAGGGTTGTCTTGGCATTTCAGTGACATGGCAAGGCTTCAGGAATCTATTATAAAATGGCAATTGCTGCCCAACAGCCAGGCTGTGTCTCAATAGCTAGTAACTCAGATTGGTGATATCTCAGCCCTGATAAAATATTAGTGCCCCATGGAAAATATAATTCACCCGTAACTCCATGAGAGGGCAGTAGAAAAACGTTCCTATGAGTGAGCTCTTATCCTGCATCCCATCTCTCCAGCTTTGTTCCAAAATGGAGAGAAGGAAAGGATTCATAAATCAAGCTCTGTGGGAGGTGAATCTAGGAAGTGATGGGGTGAAAACAGCTGGTTTCATGAAATCTGTGGATCAGGGCTGAATATTCATGTTTAAAGAAAAGAAATGTGAGAGTGTGGTGATGTGCTGAGGTTCAAGGATCCTCCTGAAAGGGACGAGAAGAGGAAAAGACCTGGAGGCACCTCTGGGTGCCTGGATTGAGGGTCCCATGACAGCAGGAGTAATCCACAGGCTGCCGTGCTTGCAGTTTGGGAAGCTTTATTGCCTTGCCTTCTGTACAGGTCAATCTCTGGGTAAACAATTGGAGTCAAGGGGGACCTTTATCTGATGGGGGATTAACATGCAAAGCTCTCTTAGCAGATGGAGATGTGTGAAAGGGAGCTCTCTCTGTAAATAAACATTATGCAATACAGTGTACATGTTATTGCAGAGATGTATACACAGGCAGCAGTGTTGCTAATTCCAAGGATATTAAGACATCCATAAAATATCAGTGCCTCGATGGCTGGATGACAGATGTGTCACAGCCTTGCTCCTTCACGTCCTGAGGAAGCACAGTGCAGAGCTGCTGTGCTCATTCTTACTCAGGCCCTCACAGGCAGAGGACCCCAGCAGCTCAGAAGGGTGCTGTGTGAGTATTGGCTAGCAGATGTTACCCCATTCACTAGGATAACAGCAAAGCAGAGGAGGAGAACTATGGCGGTCACCTGGCTGATATCACTGAAACTCATCTCCAGGACCAGAGGAGTCCCATGGAGGAAGCTGGCAGTCTGAGAGAGGTGATGAGTGGCTCTGACATTGCAGCCCTGCTTGCATGATGTCGCAGAGCTTTGCTTGCTGCTTCCAGTGTTGTGGTGTGGATCTGATTGTTGCTTAGCTTGTTTCTTTTGCTGCTTGAAGTATTATGTGTACGGAAAGAGGTGTAAACTTAAGAGCAAATGCTTTCCAGATGCTGCCAGACCTACCCCACTGTTCTTCTCTGCCTGGGACCAACCTGAAATCAGGAAGCAAAAGGGGAGCATGTTCAGCCTGCAGAGGAATTCTCTATGCAGTATGAGGTGGCTTGTTTTCTTCCCTCTCTTTTAAAGATAGGGTTGTGAAGGGTTTTGTTGTAATCTCTCATGTTCAAGCTGTTAAAATCTAAAGTGGCATAGTCATCCTGTTTTGGGAGATGAATAAGATGCGGTTTTGTTGGCTGCTGTCTGCACTGATTTTTCATCCCTGGATTGGATGCTTTTCCAAAAACATGATCCCACTGGTATCAGTGTGGGTTGCTGGGTTGTTTTTTTTCCTGTTTATTTTCCTCCAGTTATGCTGATCAGTAGGAAGTCTGGAGATAATGTGTTTGATAGGCAGAAATTCCATGTTAGTGTCACACAGCTGCAGGTGAAATGTGTTACAGCTTGTGAGAAGATCAGATAAAGCCAATTATAATCTGGATGGCTCTTCTTAGCCCCAAAATCTGTAGCAAATTCATGGTCTCTTTTTTACGCAAGGAAAACCTTCCTTCTCTTCCACCTGTGTGAGTGTCACAGTTCCCTATTCTGGAGAGCTACACTTGTCATCATTAAGGTGTAGCGTTAACAAAAATCTTCTGTATCTGTCCTTAAAATAGGATTCTACCAGGTAAAGAAATTATTCTGGGATGTTCCAGTAGCTGAGGTAAATTTTACTGGAGAGAGGTCTTTGTGTGTGCAGTGTATCAATGGATACATCTGTATGTTGTTGTATGTGCTCCCCAAAGGGAAAGATCTGTTTATGGTTTACAAGCCTAAGAATCCTGGTTGGTCTCATCTGGCACATCTTTTCTTGGACGTTATCAGATGTCCTGGGGAAAGGCTCTCATGAAAACTGCAAACCAAATCTGGCCAAACAGAAGCACATCTAGAGACTCGTCCCAGGTGCTCTTATCCCCAGATAAAAGGAAGCATCATGAAGATGGGTCCCCTGGAAGATCACTAAAGGAATGGCACCACCACGTACATTTTTCTGGGTTCTGGCACAGAGATGTTAGCCAGGCCTTTGAAGAGCCTCCTGTGGCTGGCTAGTGATTCAGTGGTGTTTGTGAACCTCTGCTAACCAGGCACTGAACTGGAAACAGGCCATAAGCTTTCATTTATTACTTGGCAGATTGCAGGTGAGGCTCTGAACTGTAGTTTTTTTGGAAAGTACCCAGTGATTTGATTTCTCTGTCCTCCCCTCTGCTCTGATTGATGACTCTCTCAGCCCTGAGAAGGTCTCTCAGACAAATGATGTGCCCAAGACAGCCTTCCAGTTTGCCGCAGCTCCGTGTTCAGAACTGACAGCATTCCAGTTGCACTTTGATAAAAATACATCGTTAAAATATGCAGTCTGTATGGTACACGCTGTACTCAGGATGCAGCTAATGTTTGACAAGATACCACAGCATTAATAAACAGCGAGAAAGTAGGAAGTGCAAGCAGTTTTGTTTGCGTACCGGCGAGGGAACCTTTTCCTGCTTCCTCCTGGCTGTCACGCTATTTGTTGTGAGTTTTGTGGGCCTCCCCACCTCTGGGAGATGCAGCTGAATCTTTGGGTGACTGAGTTCTTGCTTGGGATTGTTTTTCCCAAGGCCACTGGGAGAAACACATTTCTTTGTCTAATATCTTAGTTGAGTTCTGAACCAAACTGGGACTAGAGTGGCTGCTTAAATCAGTGCCTGCACTCGGCTCGTCCCACTGGGAAGCATGGAGGCTGCATCCTGCCTGCCCTTCTCTAGTTATTTTGTGCTAAATTTCTTGCAAACTTCCACTTGTGAGACAGACTCAATATAAAAGCCTTCTGCAGAGCTCCTGGGGTCTGATGGTCCCTACAGCAGCCACTGCTCACTCTTAGCTACTCGTGATTACAAAAGCAGTGGGGTAATCTCAGCCTCAGGAAATGAATGAGTTCATCTTAGTGTTCTTTTCGTTTGAAAGAGCCTGTATGAAAATAAAACCAAGCTGGTCTTGCTGAAGTCACCCAAAGCTTTGTGATTTTTTTTATTTTTTTACTTTTTTTGCTTGCTGTAGAAGAGCCCAGCGTTGTTTTCTGGTGTTGTTGGTGTTTCTGGTTGATGCTGGTGATGTTTTCACCCAGTATCCTCCCAGAGAGAGAGTAAAGAATGTTATAGCTGTAACTGTGTTTGACTTGCTGCCTAGAAGGAGTCTTTAAAATCAAGACATGCTGAAGAAGAGTCTTCCTTGGATTCTGGTGACACGTGCCCTCCAACTCCAGTTAAAGCTCTTTCTGGAGATGCTCACTGTAGGCTGTCTGACCAGAACAAAGAGGAATCTGATGAGAAACTCGCTGGGAATGAAGGACTGGGTGAGAAAGCTGCTGAGGTGCAAGGTGACGTCTCTGCAGCTGATGAGCTGCCACAGTCTCTGGAGGAAGGGAGAGCAGCAGGGACAGACGTGCCCAGCAGTCCTGGGCAACCTCGAGCTGCATGTCCAGATGCTGAAGCTGCTGAAGCAGATCAGCTGGCAAGCCTGGCTGTCACCGTTGACACCGTGTCTGTTGATGAAAATATAGTAAATGAAACGAGGGAGGAAGCAGCTGATGTGAAAGCTGACAGCAGGCTGGATGCTGGCAAAGTAAGCGACCTGCCTGCTTGGGTTTGGTGTGGAATCTGCTGTGGCTGTTCCCATTGCTTTGCAAGGCCCTGATTCAGGAAAGCATTTGGAGCACTTGCTCATTTTCTGTTTAGTCAGCATAAGTGCTTTCCTAATCAGCAGTGTGTTCCTATGGGGAGGTGGGGGTGGCAATAAGTGCTCTGAATTCCCAGATTGGTTTCTTCAGTACTGAGCTAGGAAATATTCTTCTCTGCATACACGAAGTGCTGTCCAAAGCAACTGACAGGCAAAAGCCCTGGACTGTGACGCATGTTTCAAGTCTTAGAGGAGAAATAAGTCTCAGCTTTCAGTGCTGCCATCTGTACTAAGCAAGCAGGTTTTATAATGAAGTTCACACCAAGCTCAGCTGTCTGTACTGCTTTGTTTCTCTCCTTCTGTTGTTTCTCTCAGCTTATGTAGAGATGGGGCTAAAGTGTAAAGTGAGCTGCCAGCTGTGATGTTTACAGCTCTGCAGGAGGATGCTGAGAGGGAAGCGTGAGGTCAGGGGAAGGGCCATACCTAGGGGCTGGCTCCCGAGCTGCAGCTCGTGCCCAGTACCTCTGTAGTGCTGCCTGGGAGGAGAATTGGCAGCACTGAGCTGCACCGAGGCACTCGATTGTGCAGGCTCTGGCAGGAGATGAACTGCTCTGCATCATGAGGTGCAGGTGGGTTAACAGCCTGGACCTGCAGCCACGATGTCAGATGCACACCTTTCAGTTCTGTTACCTGTCTTCCAGAAGCGTTAAAGTGAGACCTGAAAAATGATGCCTCTTCAGTCTATTTTCTTCCTGATAATTTTGGTGATTTCTCTGGTGTGTAATGTTTAAGAAATGATAAACCATATGACTGATTCTGGAAAACGTGTGCTTTCCTGAAGAGCTTAAAACGGAAATCTTTGCTTTTATAAATGCTCTCTTTACATGTTTGGTTTGCTGAAGTCAGCTGGACTGCATGGGTGTTAATGTTAAACAGTTCTGTATTGTTTCATTGTGACTCGGAACGTAGGAATGCAAGTAGGGACAGCAAGGTGCTGGATTTTTGAAGTGGTGGAAAAAGCTCTGTTCTGTGTGGCTTCATGATTTACTTGGTGGCCCAACAGCTTCTCAGAGCTGTGATGATCCTTGCAGAAGGAATGAGGCAGTAAGCTAGTGCCCTTGTCAGGGGTATTTGAAGAGCACTTCTTTGCCTTCCCCAGTCCCATCTCCTGTGTGCATCCTCCTTTCCCAGCCCTTTCTCTGTGGCATTCTGTGATTGTCTTGTGGGTTACACCCTTAGTGTCTCCTAACATGTTCGTTCACCTCAGACACTTGCTGTTTTTCTTCTTCACGGTATACAGAGACCAGATCTGTCTTCCAGTTATCATTTGTTGTCTTTTTAGTTGGAAATGCCTAAACGAAGCTGCAGGGCTAACACATGTACGTATCTCCTTTCAGCCTTCCAAAGTATCTGAGAGCAGTGAATGCATGGAGGACTTGCAGGCTTCTAACCACCTCGACCAGGAGCTGATCCAGCATGTGGTGAGTTGCCAGGAGCTCCTTATCCCTTGGCTATGGGCTTTGCATCCCTCTGGGAACACACAGCCAGCGTAAGGCTATAGCCATCTCTTGTATCCCTAACTCATGCAGTGACCCTAATGTCTGGCACAGATCACCTGTGTCACCCTTTGCTTAGCTCCCTTTGGTATTCAGGAAGACTCTTGGAATACTGAAGCACACTTGTGCTTAGCAAATTCCTGAGCCAGCACAGGCTGTATAGGATGAAGTGGCTTGACCAAGGACTATCTTTTTGGAGAGCAGTGCTTCAAGAGCCAGCTCTTACTCTGAAAGCCCTCTAGCTCCAGAGATGTGCTTTCGAGTTTGAAGCCAGACCCAAGTCAGGCACTCGGTAGGATTTCCAGGTCTGCCTGTGTGGTCCTGTCGTGTGTATTGCCCATGGTAGGAGGCTTGTGGTAATTCTGCAGTCAGGTGTGGTGAGAGACTTGTACTGAGCAGGAATTGCAGAAAAGTGCAGGTTCATTCTGAGGGTGAGGTAATAGCTCTGGCAAAGTAGGTCACTCGTAGCTGAGACTCCACTTGGATAATTGCAAAGTGGAAAATAATAAGCGATATAAAATCATGCTTTAAGGGATGAAATAGCTTTTTCTAAGGGAAATGTGCATGGCTGAGAGTCCTGGCTCCTGAAAGTTCCAGGGGGAGAACATGCAGGAGGATAGCCCTGAGGTGAGGGGTGAAGTGCCCATCAGCATCTCTTCATCTCTGCAGGAAACTGCTGCTGCCATCTGCCAGTGGGAGCGGAGGCAGCATGGCCAGAAAATGGCTGCGAATATCATTATCTATCAGTGTTAGTATGAGCCTGTGTTGGCAAGTGGCTGCTGCATCAAACAATACCTTTTCTAGAGCTTGCTTGTGGGCATGCGTGTGTGCTCTCTCGCATGCTGTGTGTGCAGCCAAGTGTGTGAACCCACAGCCTCTGCCAGTAGGGAGAATTCGGAGCAAGTAGCCCATGGGCAACTTGCAGGAGCTGACTTCCAGGAAAAAATATCTCAGAAGATCTGCACCAATACTGGGAATAGAGCAGTAGAGGGTTGGGGCTATAGATGCACTGTATCACCTGTGCCTGCTGTGATCTGTGGCATGGAAGAACGCATGAGGTGGTGTGGCAAGGCTCACTGCCCTGAGGCAGTTCATGATGCCCTTATGTGGAATTGCAGCTCGCTGGCATTGCAGGGAGTTTCCTTTGGGACCATCAGGGAAGGAGCCGCAGTGCAGTGCAGTGCCAGGGCCCCACCTGTGATGGTTCACACCGGTAGCTCAGTAACCCGTTACCTGTGTGTGTCCCTATGGGTTGGGAAACAAAACCCAACTTGCTGCTGCCAGGGCCATCTGACTGCGATACAGATATAATCTGTGCTTGGATGGAGGCCTGAATCTCAGTGTAGCCATCTCCCATGTCCTATAAACCTTTCTAATTGTAGTGGCTCTGGATATTTGAACCAAATTGCTGTCAGTGGGATGATGAGTGAGGATTCCTAAGCGTGTTCAGATTTTTTTTCTAATTTGTCAGGATCTCTCATGGGACGAGTGAACTGATCCTATCCTTTCTTCTTCAGGACTTGGCTTTCCAGAGCCAGTTTTCTGAGCGGGTGTTGGATGTAGATGCTCTGTCTCCTGCTTTAGACAAGTCATTGTGCAAGGTAAGTGCTTTATCTATGATTAGGGACCAATCTTGGAATGGGCAGGTTAAAACACTGCACTGTGGCATACTAATAGCAGGATGAAGCTATTGGCATAAAGATTTTGAGGCAGATGGAGCACTGTGACTTCAGGGAATGGATGAGAGCAGCAGTTCTAGCTCAGTGTTGTGTCTGCAGAGATGCAGGGAGTTGCAGCCACTCCTGTGAGGAGAAACTACACATATCATTCTCTTGGGAAGAGGTGGTTTGTGAGTGATGCATGCGTGCAAGCTCACAAGTGTGTGCCTTCACTGCCTCCAGTTACATGCATAGATAGCTGGCTTTCCTAGGGAGTGCAGGGAAGCAGAGTCTGTTTGGCTTTTTTCCTGTTGTGTGTATTTGTTCTGCTTAAGAGAAAGAAAAGATGAAGAGAACTTGTGTAACAGAGCATAGTAGCAGAAAATGAAGAAATGGAGGTTGCCTTCCATGGACAAAGAAACTTAATTTTAGGCATTTGCTTGCCTTGGCTGCTTTCATGTAGGGGAAACAACAGGATCCTTCCAGTCAGTCAGTGGCATATGAAGGAGTGTACACATGCATGAACACATCTGCTTCCTATATCGCGCTGGCCCCATATGTGGCTATGTTATGGCAGTTCTGACTGAGGATTGCTGTGCCTCTTGAGATTTTTATCCTTGTCTTCTCAGCGTGTTGCCAAGTCGTCCTTCTCAGCCCTGCACTCCTATTGAGCTCTCCCAGCTCTCCCTCTCCTGCACCATCTCAGCTCATCAGCGCGTTGGCTGGAGGAGCATGCTGCACAGCGAGGCAGAGGGTCAGGCTCCAGCTGGGGTTTACTCAGCCTTGCTCTGATTGTAAGTGAGTTGATCAGCTGCATTGGAGGAGACCTTGAGTGGCAAACTCACCACCTGTCCAGCAGAGAGGAGCAATCCAGTTTGTTAGGTTGTCTGGAGAATACACCTGTCCTCTTGTGCCTAATAATGAGCATAATCAGATGTGAAGGGAAAACAAAACATATGCCTGCTGTGTTCTCCCCCTTTCCCTCTCGCTACAGCACAGTCATCGTGCATACAAATGTCTTGTTGGAGCAGACACATTTTGAGTTTTTTACAGCCTTGTCTTGAGGAGGGAGAGGTGGATTTGAAATGGTGCCCCCCGCAGAACTGCAGCTGCTCTTTTGTTCAAAAGACAGAGGCTATTTCAAAATGAGACTCCGGAACGTTGGAATGTGATTATTTCCATGTAATGGACTTGCCTTGCTTTGAATATACTGACAAAATATTCTTCTTTTTTTTTTTTTTTTTTTAAATAAAAAAGACCTCTTCAATGGTGCTACATATGCACGACATTGGAGGCTTTTGGCTAGCGTGTTCTGGCAGGAGCTGTGTTAGATTGCAGTGGCAGTGTGGGCTGCTCTCTGCTAGACTTGACTTCTCTGCTGGCAATGGGAAGGTTGCTCCTTTCACCCTTCACTTAGCAGGCATTTAAAGTGCTGGCATCCTCTTTGCTGGCATTGTTACCAAGCTGAGGTTGATGGTGGTGAGGAGCTGGAAGCAGGCATGGCATTGGAGCTGTCACGTGCTGGAGACCATAGAAATCCTCCTCTCAAGGCTTCTTGGGGACTATGCTGTACGAAGAGGAGACAGCCTATTATCTGTCATCCTGGCTTTGTATTGTGAGCGTGAGATCTTTCCTGGGGGACTCAGCCTGGTGTCGAGCAGGACAGAAGACCAAGCTGCCAGCAGTACTCAGTGCTTCGCAGGGTCTGCTGGGGGTCCTGGAACAACAAGAGGGTTAAGGCTCTGGGAACTTCACAGGCAGGGCTTAAAATCCAACCCTTCTTCCCTGTGGGCGCAAGCTCTATTCGCCTTTCCAGATATGTCTGTATATTCCTACAGGGATTTCTGGGGAGATACGTTGGGCAGGAATGCAGAGGAGGTTCCAGACATGGGCTCAGCAGTGTAACCTGTAAACTCACCATCTTTATTCCCCAGAAGACCTCGTTCTTTGTTTTTCTGGCTTCTTTCCTCACACAGGCAGCAGTGACAGAGCCTGTTTTGAGCCAGGTGATGTTTTCTGGGCTCCTCAGTTCTCAGGAATTGAAGTCATTATTTAGGCTGGAGAGGTGGGGAGCTGCTGGGAGAGTTCTGACCAGGCTGATGTGATGGAAGGTGACAGCACTTGCAGGGAATCCTTCCGCTGTTTGCTCTGCTGAACATTTGCATAAATTACTGCTGTTTTAATTGTGTTATTTTGGCCCTGCTCCCTATTACATTCCTGCATGGCAAGGTCTGAGCTCACCTGCTATGTGTGGTCCCTGGAATTTCTGGATGGGCTCTGGGGACCCATATGTAGCATCCAGAAACCTCATCAGGCAGGATGGGCTGTTGGTTCTTTCTCTTGTAGGACTGAGGGTTTGAAGAGGGGACCTGTTTCCCCTTCCTTGGGTGAATTACACAAGTGTGTGTGTGTGTGTGTGTGTGTGTGTGTGTGTGTGTGTGTGTGTGTCTCCGTGTCCTTGCTGGAGGGATAGAGGTACCTGGTAGATGGCAGGTGGGAATAGGAACAGCTAACCATGTTACATTGAAATATTTGTTATTTTAAGTATTTCCTATTTCATAAATAAGCCACCTGAAGTCACTCTGAGCCTGTTATTGAGGGACCAGTTTAGTCAGCAGCATCCAGACTGATCTGTTCTGGATGGAGTGGTCAGAAGTCTCTGGGTAGGTGTGACTATATCGTATGGTGCCCATTGTGGTCTGTTTGGGAACCAGGATTCAAGGCAGACCTATTGTAATTCTGGTCACAATCGGTGCATCAGTTTTCTTTATGGCCACAGTACATTATTTCATGTTTGTATATGTGACATTCCTGCTTTAAAAGATTTGTCCTGCATTATTCAGACAGTTTATGGTTACTTGGATATGTAAGATGACCTCTGGGGGGGAATAAACAACCAAAGCTGATGTTGAGAGTGCTGTGTGCTGGCAGAGAGTTCATCTTCTGTACTGAAAAAACAACCCTGAGACCAATAATAGTAACACAACCTGGAGAGCTGAGCTCCCTGATGTCTCCGTGCTGATGGAGCCATTCCTCCATGTGTCCCCATGGTATCTCAGGATCTTGGTTACATGCAAGAGAAGAAATTAACGCGTTCAGCTGGGCATTCTGGAATGCCCTGTGGATGCACTTTAGTCCCTGGGCTTGGTGCTGGTATGTTAGACCAGAGTGCTCCTGCTTTTTGGTGGAGCCACTGTAAGGTCTGGGAGGCTTTGATGGCAAAGGAGCCAGCAAACTCCACATATTTGCTTTTACCTGCAGGCCCAGGAGCTGGGAGAAGAGGAAAAAGACCAAAGCAAAGCCAGTATAGATGAAGAGCAAAGCGAAAGAACAAAAGCTGCTGTGAGGTATGGTACAAACAGAACTAGAAAGGAGGCATAGACAGCTCTAGCTCCAAGTGACTTTCCTGTCTCATCTGTCCCTGCTGTGCTCAGGTCACTGTAACCTGTACAGGAGTTCCCTGCAGAGCACTCTGAGTTCCTGCAGTGTCTCACACAGTCTCTTCCATTCAATCTTTCTTTTCTCCCACCACCCCTTTAGTATCACCTCAGCAGATTTCAGCATTGTTTCAGCTTCTGGCTGGGAAGACAGCAAAACTGCCTGCCTTGCCCTCCTCATGACCACTCTGAGATGTGGAGCTGGCTTTTCCATTTCCCTTACAGCTACGTGGCTTTTATCTAAGGCTGTGAAAGTCGCTCTCTTGCCGTGATGGTCCGTTTTCTCATTATGTTGTGCTTTGTGGTGTTTAACACAGGTGAATTGGGCCCTAGCCTTTGCCTGATAACAAACGTTGCAGGTTTTGGGGCCAGTCAGTGCTGGTTTGGCAGGAGAGTTTAGCTCCAAAGTGAACAGTTCAGTTCCACTTCCTTCCTTAGAGGAGTCTTAAAGCCACTTGGCTTCTGTTTGGCCAAGCACAAATGCTAAGCTATTTTGTTATCCTGCTTTGTGGACATCTCTATAATGCAACAGCTGTAACCCCAGGAGCAACACAGGTTTCCCCAACCTTTAGTTGCTATGAGGGCTAGACTGTCTAGGTATTTTCCCCCGTTTGTGGAAACTTGTTTAAAGCAACTGTAATGTTGTGCTGAGCAGAGGGCTCTGTGGTCTCTAGAGCATCCTGCTCTGCCTTTGAGAGTTGTAACGTGGCGTTTATAGATGAATTGTGTCAAAACTCTTAGCCTCCACACAGAGCTACACAGCATTCTGGGGCACAGGGAATGAAGAAGCTGTTGCTTATGCCAGGAAAACCTGTGAACAGAAGAAGCTGCAGTCCATCTTAATGGTTGGCTGTGTGCAATTGGGATTCACAGCTTTGTGCTTGGAGGAGCTGTTCACATGAAGGTCCCTAAAAATGTGTTCTGCCCAAGGAATTCTCTTTATCACTTAGTACCTGCTTCCCAGCTATGAATCCTCCCCACTCACTCTGCCTGTACAGCTACGTTGTGCTTGCTTAATCTCTCTTCTCTGTGCTTCCAAGATGAAGTAGAACCATAGATGTAAACATGCCTGCCAATGTATTTCCATCTCTAATTTAGACTACAATATGAGCGTTACTAATAGGGCTGATTTATCTTGGGGAAATTCTGTAAGGACTTGCAAAGAGAGGGAGGTAATCCGGCAAAGATATTCGACATTTTGAGGTTGACAGACAAATTACACCCTCAGCTGCCTGTTAGTCTGGCAGTGCTCGAGGTGGTGTGAATGGTTTGGAGCTTTGTCGGGGCTTTGGCAGCCCCATATTGGACAAATGAAGCCCCTTGGCAGGCATGAGCTCGTGCTGCAGGCTGCCCATCTTGAGTCAGCTGCTCATCCCGTCTTCCCTCTGTCTTTGTCTGCTTGGAGCAGTCACTAGAATCTGATCTATGCTAATCTGATATTCTGTTACCTTTTTTGTGCTGCGAAGTGAGAGGGATCAAAGTGGTGGTGAAGCATCAGAACAGAAGTGTGTTGCTTTAGAAAATGCCAATCAAGAGGAGGCTGTGGCCCTGCAGCTGGATGAGGAATTGCCGGATAGCCTAATCGATCTGGAAGAACTTGCAGCCCTGCAAAAAGCGTAAGGGCTTCATTTAAGTCCCTAGTGTTGTATGCATAACAGTTTTTGTTCTTTCTTTTCTGTTCTCCCCATTATTTGAAGTTACTGTGTGAGGCTGGCGCGCTAGGAGATGCAGTTTGGTGGGCACAGCAGAGCTTGAGAGCATCTCAGCATGCAAATCCAAGCAGCTGTTCTCCTGGCAAGAGTGCCAAGGTAACAGTCTGTCCTGCGGAGGGTGAGAACAGCAGCTCAGCCCTTGGGGTCTGTGGCACAGGACTCTGTGGTATGGAAAAAGATCTGTTTACTTTGTACTTGGAAAAGCCTCCTTACCAGCATCACTAATGAGGCTAAGCATTTACACACCTAATATAAACAGTTTTCCACAGCAGTTTGCTTGCTGAGCAGTACTGAGATTGGAAGGAGGGAGGGGAAAAAAAATCCTCTCACTTTTAGAGTCCCTGGGAATGCTGTTTGGTTTGGGATAACGAGGTCAGAGCAGAAGATGGGAGAACTGAGTTTCTCTGCAAAAGCCAGTGGTCTGTCACAGTAGTAAATTGGTGGAGTTTGCTGATAGGTACCTGCAGTTTCACTGCAATGGAAGTTCCCAGTAGAGGAACATGCTGACTTTGCTTTCTGTGTCAAATGACAGATCAGCAGAAGTAATTGGAAAAAATAGGCAATGCATCTATCAAGACAAAGTGGTGGAGTAGCAATCTTTGGTTTGAAGACAAGTATCTCCTTTTTTTTTTATTATTTGAAATTGTGTAAATGTGCATGTGTTGGTTGGATAGTTATTTAAACAAAGATTTGAGCAAAAAAGAACAGTTTTAGGTGGAAGTACTCGAAGTGCTTCGCAGAGCAGCCTGGTAAATGGCACCTCCTGGAGGCATCAGTGCAGTTGGCCCGGAGCATGCAGTGTTACAGGGGAGCAGTAGTGAAACAGGATTTTTCCAGGACCCGGCTACCCTTTCCTCTCTCTCTGTTCTTTTGCTAATGGCTGCACGAGTAACCTTTTCTCTCTGACTCAAGGTTATATTACTAGAGCTGCTATTTCCCTGATTCCAGGCAAGACAGAGATCTCTGCCTTATGCTAGCAGTCTCGGGGCATGATGAGAAGACCTTGCTGCTTCAGCTTTCACTAGCACAGAATAAGAATTTTGTCCTTAGACTAATCTTCATTTCTCCCTCTTCCCTTTCAGCCTCTTTCAGACCTTGTAATTTTGCTACTCTATGTCTGAAAAAAAAAAAAAATACTTAATTAGAAACAGATTGGTTTTGAATTTTTGGAGAGCTTAGGGCTTTCTGTTGCCTAGGGCTGGCAAACTCCCAGCACGCTTTCGATTGCAATTGCGGAAAAATACCTGGTCCGTTAGAAATACATTGCCAATCCCTGGGTTAGAAGCTGGTGCTGATTGCATCTGCTTTTATGGTCCTAGGCAGGATTTCACAGCTGCTAGATCCTTTGTGAGGTGAGGCTGTGTTTCCCTCACGAGGTGAGCTGTAGCAGGTCCAAATAAGAGCCGTTCAGGACCTAAGTTCTGTTAGGACTATGTTTAAGTTATCAGTCAGAGTTTAGAAGTCAATGAGAGTTCCAATCAGTGGTGCCTGGGAACATCCCCAGGCTGGCTTGAAGCTTGGAGGATCAGCTGTGTGTTCCTCAATGGCCTTGTAAAAGTGCTCGCCTGTGTCTGCAGCACAGGAAAGTTCAGGATGTAAGGCTGGTGAGTTTGGCTGGCAAGCAAGGGAATGGATTTGTTTTCCAGGCATGTTGTAGGGAACAGTGACAGCATGAGTTCTGCACCAAGCTTGTCTTCTACCTGTGTGCCCTCCACCTGCCTCCACTGCTGTTCCTCACCTCCTGTGAGCAAAACAGCAAGTGCTCCACAGCAGCAAATAAAAAAAAGAAATCAAGTGGCTGCAATCCAGTGGAGATTCTGCATTTACTTTCCCTTCATGGAGAGGAAAGCTTGTGGAGTAGGAGGCTTTGAGATTTTTGCTTTGGAGGTGATACTGTGTGTGGGAATGCTGCTCGTTCCCTTTGTGTTACTCAGTTCTCTCACCCTTTTGCCAAAGGAACTTTTTGCTTCTGATAGGCAACCTGAGAAAGAAACAAAACAAGAGCAGTCCTTGACCCAGTCTAGTGAAGAATCCCTGGAGGGAGTAGCCAAGGAGCTGGAGAAGGAGGTCGAACAAGACAAAACGCACTTACTGCAAGCAAAGGAGGAGAAAATCCAGCAATTCCAAGAGGAAATGAGGCTACAGGAGGAGGAAGAAACTCAGAAGCTTTATGAGCAAAAAGAAAAATCCCTCAGGTACTCCTTTGTTTTTCCTATTTCTCCTCCTGAGTCTTTCCCAGGTGTGATTCATTGCTGGTGGCAGCAAGTTTGTGCTGTGTTATAGGCCACCGAGAAACAGGAGCTGCTTTGTGGAGCTGTGGGTGAAGGAGGCAAGAATAGAGCTCTTGAGGTGAAAAGGAGCATGGGGCTCCATCCTGACAGTGGCAGTAAGGATCTGCACATCCTGAAATGGGCAGTGGTCTGCTCTCAGAGCTGCTCTCAGTGCTGCCAATGCTCAGAGCAGAGTACAGCCTGCCTGAGGAAAGCTTTCTCCCTCGTTACAGGCAAGAGAGCATCTTCCTTGTGTCCTGTCAGAAGAGCTATGATTCGAAACACATGCAACTTTCATAGAGCTGTGAACTTGTCTCTTATTGTTAACCTGGGAGAAGTTTCTAGTTCACTGCTTGGAGCTTTACCACCTGGCAGACTTTCAAATCTTGGTCTAAGTGGTAGTAATAGGGCTGGAAATTGGGGCATTAGAGAAGATGAGGTTATCCCAGAGGAACTATTTGAAGCTCTGGTACTGCTTGTATTACAGGAGGACTTCCAAACAAGACTTTAAGGAATAGGGCATGGATTTCTACGTGCAAAACCCAGCCAATGCAAGAAGATCTAATGGCAACCCAGGGAGCAGAACAGCAATAGGAATGGTGTCCTCTGTTCTGGGGGACTTTTCTCTCAAGACTTGTATTACAAACATCAGGGCCACCCCAGATAAGCTCTTAGCAGCACACAGGCAGCCAGAAAAGGTTGCCTTGACATGAAGCACTGTGGGGATGCTGCCTTCGGTGCAAAAGAGGACAAAAACTGTACCTGAAGGGAGAAATGTCTAAGCAGTGGGGAAAAAGGGTGTTGTGCAAAAGCATGAAGCTTTATACTAATGCATCCAGCTACCTTAGCTGGGAATCTGCCTCCATTTCATAGAGTTGATTTTTACATACCTGGGAAAAAAGTGCCACCTATGATGACAGTATAGTGAGCCTTTAAAATACACCACAGGAGCTTGATGCTTAAGGGCTGTGTCTCCTGTACCAGCAGCCAGACTGTGAAGGTATGGAAGGGAATTAACTGTCTGGAACCTTGGGAATGCATCTCTCAGGCAGGTGCAGTGAGTGGGAGCTGATCTGTGTGCCTTGGGGAGGTGGTTTGAAGACATTAGAGCTTCCTGAACCTTTTATTTTTTTTCCCCTCTTTTTTTCTTCCTCCTGGCTGCTCATCTCTCAGGACACTGAAAGAGGATTTGGCAAAGGTTTGTGAGGAGGAAGAATTACGTGTGAGAAAGGAGGAAACTGAAAGACTCTCAAAGCTGCGAGCCACCATCACCTCTGAGACTGAGGCAGAGAAGGAGAAGATAAGGTGAAAAGTTTTTCCACAACAAGCAGGAAGCTGCCATCCTTAGGGACATAAATTGTGGGTTTGAGAGAGAGAAGCATCTTGCATGCCATCAGCATCCACTTGAGGTTCTTTAGCCAGCCTGAGCTTCCTGTAGCTGCTGCCTTGCCCTGTTAGAAAGCTAGGAATCATGAGGACCCAGCTATGATGCTGTTTGCTGTTTATTTCCAAGGTCTTTGCTATTCAAAGTGTACATTGGTTCTCAACTTCTTCTGGGGTTTTCACGTCTGATCTTCTGAGCTCTGGTTCCTCAATGGAGCCCAATGTTAAAGTACCAAATTCTGACTGGCTCCTCTGCTCTTGTAACTCTACCAGGGCAGAGCAAGAGCTGGCACTGCAAAAACTAAGAGAAGAGTGGGAGTCCCTGCAGGAAATGGAGAAGGAGAACTTGGAGAGGAAGAAGCAGCTTGCTTTGGAGAAAATGAAGCTGGAAATGGAGGAAGCTCAACAGAAAGAAACAATCAGGCTAGAAAAAGAGAAGGAACAATTCCTAAGGGAGCTTAAGGAGAGATTAGAAATGGAAAAGAAAAAGGTGAGACTCTTTTGTTACCAACTAGAGCCAGACCCTTGCTGTTTATGCTGACCTGACTTGCACTGCAATGCTGAAGTTAAATAAGATTAAGTAACACCTGCATGTGCTTTGATAATGACTACGTTAAAACACAAGGGAAAGATGTTTGGCATGCTGGTAGAGCTGTGATTGGGCTGGGGATGCTCCCCTTGTTTTGTTACAGAGGGGATTAAATAGTTGTTTCAGTGGCCACATTGCATCTGAAGGAAAAAAATATTGTTCTTCTTGGCCAAGTGAAAGCAAACTAACTTATCAGGCTAGAAAACCTCTTGGGTGTTGCTTTAGCACTCTGGAAGGCTTGAGGTTCTTGAATAGAGGCAGCTGATAGTCTTTCCATGGGATGGCATGTCTGAGATCCACTGGGATCTTCTGGAAGGGAAAACGTCCAGAGAGTGTACTGTGCATTACTGTGCATTACTTGTTTTGAAAGGGATTCACTGCGCTTTTGCTGCTTGTGGATAGAAGTTAATTGCAGCTGCACCTTGTATGGCGTTGTCCCTGTAAATGAAGGATTGTCAGCAGACTGTTTGGCTTGTCTTCCTGTAGGCTGCAGAGGAGCTAGAGAAACAGTTTGCAGCTGAACTCCAGCAGCTGAAAACTGCAGCAGAAGAGAAGCATCGAAAGGTAAAAGATGGTGTCCCCAGAATGGAAATTGCTTTTTCGTCCCACTCCATTTCCAGGTGTGGGCAGGGTGGGTGGCATTAATTTTTTTCTACTTCCTAAACATGGTTCTGGTTTGGCTCAGTATTTGGTCATGTTCCAAGTTAGGGGGTGGTGGGACTGTACATGTTGATCTTTGCCATGCTTCTTGATCTCTGTAGGAGGATGCTAGAGAGATCTTGTCAGAAGGGTGACAAGTCTCTGTGGGTGGTTTTCATGGCAGGTCACTTCCAGCCTGCAAACCCAGATAGCGGAGGCACAGAGGAGTGAGGAGGCTTGGTTGCGTGAAGATTTGCAGAGAGCAGAGGAGAAAGTGCAGCAGAAATCATACCAAGTAGCAGAATATGAACGTGAGGCAAGTATTCGTCTTGGATGCTGAGAGTTCTTTGTTCTCCATTGATGTTTGGTGAGGTCTGAGATGCAGAGTTCCCTGCCCAGGGGTGACAGTGGTGCGCACTGGGGAAGGGACACTCCTGCAGCATCTCCTTTCACAAAGTGCTTTTTTGCTACTATCTAGGCTGTGGCCTGATCCCACTTGCAAGGTTCTCAGTCCTTCTGTTCGTGTGGGAAGCTGCTCTCTTGGGGAGCCAGTGCAGTGATTCAGTGAAGCCTCTTTGTGTCATCATTGCAGCTCAGTGAGCTTATGAGTGAGAAACGCCATGAAGTGGAAAAAGACCATGAGAGGAAAATGGAGAGGATGAAGGAGGAGCACCAGGAGGTCCTAGCAAGGATTCGGGATCAGTATGAAGAGGAGGTACTTCTGGGGAAGTGCAGTGGACTGGGAGATCACTGTTGCTCAGCTGGACTGTACCTGGGCTGGCACTGCTGCTTGCCAGCTCTGCTTATCTCAGCCACTCCTAGAACTGGGGCATCTCATTTGTTTTAGTGATTTGCTGCTGTGTAAAGCAAACTGAGGCTCAGGTTATGAGGTTAACCTGTCGAAGCATTCTGTGCAAGCAACTTCCACGTGCATTTGTGGACTTCTGTATTTAGAGAAGCTTTTTGATGGTTCTGTAGTTGCCTGTTCTGGAAAGCTTCCTGTCACACAGTCAGCAGTGTATGACAAAACCCTATCATGGGTCATTTCTTCTTTCCTGAGCCATCTTCATAATGATATTGTACCTACAAGCGGCAGGCTTTAATCTTGCTGAAATTGTTATTTGCTAAGGACATGTTGTGTGATGAGCTGGTTATACAGAGCGCGTGTCCTTTGTGTTCATGGCTTGCTGGAGGGTTTCACTCGGCCGCCTTTTCTCGTTTGTATTCTGTGACAGGAAAGAAAGCAAAGAGCAGAGCTGTTTGAAGGCCTGCGAGGTGAGATGGCTCGCCTCCGACAGCTCCATGAAGCAGAGGTGAAAACTCTGCAGGCAGAGCTGGATGAACGTCTGACCGCACTGCAGCACAGGCATGGGGAGAAGGTGAGGAGAACCCTGCTTGGCAGTTTGGGGCTTGGCTGCTTGGGTACTGCGACACCTCCGTGCATCTGCCACCCTCTGTAGCCAACAGAAATACAAGTGGCAGGTCATTCTCTCCTGGTGGCAGAGCTCTGCCTGGTGGGTGAGGAGCTTGTGCCATTCACTCTTTAAGTTGACATTTCTGTGCAGGAAAGAAGACTCCAGGATTCAGAAAATGAGCTTGAAATACGTGCAAAGAACATTAAAGCAAGATCAGTGCAGCTTCTTAGCCAGGTGAGTCAGCTGTGTTGGGCTTGAGACATTTCCTTGCCTGAGCTGCTCCCCGGCTGCTTCCTGGCTGGGTTGTATTTGGCACCCAAGTTACCAGGTTTCAAGATAAAACTTCTGTCGTGAGGGCTAAGTGTTCTTAGTAGCACAGTCTCACAGTTAGTGGTATTTGTGGTGAAAGTCAATGCCTTGGCAGTGCTCCTCTGTTTTGGGAGGCAGTATATGAATTCTGTCACTTACAGGATGGGATGAAGCAAAACAGAGATCAGTGTTCAGGTAATCTTGAATTATCTTGAAAATTAGGCCTGACCTCTGTATTTCAAGTGTTGTTGAGCATCAGCAGTCTCCTCTACTAGTATCTCTATGTTCTGGTAGTCACCTCCTTTTTCTGCTGTGTCTAGGAGGAGTCTCTGAGAAGGAAAAAGCAGCAGCTGCTAGATGAAGACAGACGGACTGAGCGAGAAAGAGATGTATGTATGCCTTGGCTCTGCAAGGGATCTGTGCTGCTTTGGTTTTGGGGGTGGAAAGGGGAACGCACTAGAACCATGGCTTAAAAAATGAAAGCTATGTTGTTTTCTAAACTGTGAGTTTGCAAGTCCCCTCCTGCCCCTTTGGCTTGACCTGGAGAGTCTTCCTGCTGGGAGTTTGGTTAGCTCAGAGGTATTTCCCAAAAAGAGCAGGCAGTCTTGTTCCCCTGGGATTGACGTGTGATGTGTGTTTGTAGCTCTGGGACCTCCCATGAACTGTGCAGATAGCAGAAGTCTCTTGCATGCAGTGTGCATTCACTCCATTGTCAGGGAAGCCTGAGAGATTTTTTGTTTGTTTGTTACCAGGAAGCTGCTTTAGCTTCTCAGCTCCGCCTGGAGGAGAATCGGAAGGAGCACACCAACCTTCTTGAGTCCATCTGGCAACTGCGTAAGGCTCTTGAGGAGCTCCAGGACCAGAAAGCTGAGCTGGAGGCCCAGGTGGATTTGCTGCAGACTCGAAGCCAGAGGCTGCAGAAGCGTATCAGGTGTGTGTCTGCGTGCGAGAGATTTCCTCTAGTGCTCAAAATCTACCTGGTTACTGGTGTTGTCTGCAGGTGTTGCACGAGCAGTTCAGCTGTGCCTAAGAGCAGTGGCAGTAGGCTGTCTTAATGGTCGTTGTCAAACTGCTTTGCTACTCTCTGATGTACCCCAGCCCTGGGTATAGAAGTCTGTATCTGAAAACTGCTATATGAAGTCTCTTATTTGTATTTATTCCTGTATGTGGGAAAAAAAACTGTATGAGACAGCAGCTGTAAGCTGTTGTGAATCCTTGTCGTCAGCATGTTTCTGTGTTCCCACTTGTCTTTCATGTCTGGCCCTTTCCTGTCTGGAATCTGGAGGTTGCTTTGGACACTTGCTGGTAGTTTACTGGGCTAGGAGGACCTGCAGTCTAATGAATTGCTGCCATTGTTGCCTTTTCATGTGGCAGTGAGCTTGAGGCAGCTGTCAGGAGCAAGCAGGAGACTTTGAAAGAATTGGAGGCAGAAGAAAGTGCAGAGTCTCCCAGAAGGAAAGCTGAGCTCCATGTTGAAGACCTGAGAGAAACTATTCATGCTGTGAGTAGAGCTGTCTGCAAAGGCATTTGCCTCGTGAGATCTGAGGCTGTAACTTTCTGAAAATTCCAGCCTTGGCTCTTTCTGTCTAAGCTCGTTTCAGATGCATTGATGCATTCTCCTTTGCCAGAATACATCGATGTTTTGTACTCCTTGTTGCTTTCTGCCTATTATTAGGGGAAAAGGAGCGTGGGATGCCTGAGTGCCCTTGAAGTCAAAAGCAGGACTTGAGTGGGAGATGGAAATGTCTCTTACTTAAAATACCACACAACAAAATATCCCCAGCACTGGTCTTGGATCAGGGCAATAATACAGTGATGTCATCCAGACATCCATTTTTGCCCCTAATTTGATTCTAATGGGATCCTGGGGTTCAATTTTCTTGTGCATATCTATCAGTGTTTGAAACGTTTCCACTCTTCAGCATTCATCCAGAGAGCCTGCTTCCCCGCCTTCTCAAAGCCATGAAGACAGCAACTTCCAGTTTGATCAGTGAGTATCTGTGTACCAGCTACTTCAGAAAATGTGGTTCTCTTGTGTTTGTTTTTTTTCTTCCTTGGGTTTTAGAAGCAGATGTTTTTGCTTGAGTTTTATATGCATTGCACATACCGTTTATTGTGGGAGGGATCTGCATGAGGCTTGCTGGATGGAGAGGCCAGCACAGAAGGCCAGAATTGTACCTGTTTCTTATAGAGTCAGGAGCTACATCTCTGCTGAAGGAATCTCCATCAGAAAAGCCAAGGAATTCCTGGTGCGTCAGACCCACTCCATGAGGAAAAGACACACAGCACTGAAAGCTGCAAAGCAGCAGTGGCACCAAGATGTGCAGAAAGCACAGGAGGTGGTGCAAGATCCTGACAACTCCCAGCTCCTGGAGGGAATGCGCAAGAACCTGGAAGAGGTGAGTCACTGAGCACTGGCAGGCGTCCATCCCATCAGCAGGGACAGGCTCACAGTTGTAGCTCTGCAGCAGCTTCGCTCTTGCTTGAAAACTGATCCCTGAGTACTTGTCAGTTCTGCTGATACATCAACCAAAGACAGGGAAAAGGTCTTCATTTCCTTCATTGACAGAGCACTCCTATTTGCAGATTTTTGCTGCAAAGCTGTTGACTGTTGGATGCAGGATTGTGACACCCCTTTTTCCGTGGAGCGATGTTGCCTTAGCCTTGTTCTTTCCCTTCTGCACGTTCCTTTTTGTTGCTCTGTGGGACTTGGGAGCAGTTTAAATCCAGCAGCATGATTTCTTGTGCCAAGTAGAAAAGAGATGGTGAAAATCACCGTGACCACTAAAGTAGATAATTTCCTGTTGTTCTTGGGTAATTTTCCTCCTTGGCATTGCTGTTTGATCCACTGCAGGAAGCCAAGCAGCTGGACAAGATGAAGTCGGCTATGCGGAAAGGACAGGTGCTGCTGAAGAAGAAGGAAGAGAAGCTAAGCCAGCTGGAGTCGTCCTTGTTGGAGGAGGTAAGCACAAGCATCCTGCTTGGACCTGCCCAGCTGTGCTCCCAGTTTGCAGAGCTGTTGGCCTCCTCCCATAGGCAGGAGTCTCTGCAGAGCTTTTGGCTGTGTTGTGCTTTGAGAGCAGACTGATGGGTCTGTGAGAAGAGTGGGAGAGAGTAGGCGAGACAAAGAGCTGGAGAGAATGACTGTGGTGCACATGATTCACCAGGTCTGAGGTTTGAGATGGAGAGTTTGTCCCATGATTGCAGCTTGCCGGTCAAGGCTACTGGCATCAGGGTTTGAGTTGGTTGGAAAAAAATCTGCTAAATGAGCCCTCAAAGCTTCTTAGATCAGAAGCAAATCTATGTTAACGCTGATAATGCAGATTACAATATAAACTGAACTCCAGTTAGAATTGTTAGATATTTTATTAACTGTCTGTGACTTGGGCAAGATGGCAAGTATTTCCCTTTGCTGATGGCATCTGGACTCAGCATTAAGCGTATGACCCAGAAAGCAACCTGAAAAATCGGCATGATTTTTGCCTGGAGAGAACGAGGGCAGGTCACCTCGTGTGAGGTGGAATCCACTTTACTTTCCTGTTCAGGACAGACCTTGGAATCTGTCCAGCTCTGCTTGTGAGCATGTGGCCTTAGAGCAGCACTGTAGATGTGAATGCAGAAGACTTCTGGTGGCCGAGCACTTTCTGTTGGTGCAAAGAGATGACCCAGCCTGCAAGAGCTATAAGGCATATTTGATGCACAGAACATTTTGACTTCTGCCTGGAAGGGCTGGTTCATGCAGCTGTTAAATTTGGCCTCCAGTGAATGCACGTGCTTCTTTCAGAGGCCACACAGTCTCTTTACTTTTCAAACGTTGCTGTTGGAGTCACAAGACTCTCTTTTCACCTGTTCTGTGCCTGTCCTCATGCAGTCCTGCCTGCGTAGATGAGCTGTAAGCAGTAGTCCAATGGCTTTGCTGTTGCAGAGACAGAAAGCAGGTTTTATTTGCAATGTTTCCCTTACCAGCTTTCAGATGAAGATACACTAAAGAGTGTTGCATGCAAGAAGATGGTGACTTTTGATCTCAGCAGCTCTGAGGACACAAACAGTATATCCAGTGCAAACGTACATTTGCCAAAGTGTAAGTTTCTGACTGGTTTGATGCTCTGTGCTCAATGTTTTTGGCAGTGTCTGGCTTTCCCTTTTGCCTCTCAGTTGTATGTAAGGCTGTTCCTGTTTGTACTCATTTCAGTCTAAGGCAGCTTTGCTATTTATGACTGAGACTGCTCTGTATATAACACTTTGCTTGAAAAACTTATTTCCTGCCTGTAGTGGTGCATGAGAGGGATGGAATCTGTGCATGAACTTGCCTCTTAAATCTACCCTTATTTTTACTGTGGAGTGTAAAACATGGCTTCAGCTGTTCCTTCTCTGCTGCTACAGAGCTGTCATGCTCTGTCAGTGTCCAGGCTTCCTCCTCACATCTCTGTCAGGAGAAGTTGGTGCAGTTTCCCATGTCTGCTGCTTGTGCTATTTGCCTTCTGTTCCTTTAAAATTAATCTTTGTCTCTGGTGCTCTGTCTGTGAGCAGAGACTGATCAAACTCAGCTCACTGTGGCGCAGCGCGAAGTGAGTCCTGATAAGGAGACAGTGTCTCCCTCACCTTTCCAGTGATTCCTTTTTTCCCTTCTTTCCTCTGCTAGCTGACCTGCGAACAGAGGTGCAGATTGCCCTACAGCAGGACAAGATCCAGTACTTGACAAACTCTGTGCAGCACATCACCAACGAGCTGAATGGGGTCCTTGGCGTTCTGAGCTCTCTGAACACCCTCCAGCCTCCGCTCCTCACTTCAACACAGGTGCCCCTGCAGGTTCCCTGTGACAGCATTCCTCTTTCTACGTATTCCACCTTGGCAGGATTGCAGGCAGGTGCCTCCTCGAGGCCCTCTGCTGGGCTGTCTGTGCCTCACCAGTGGGCCTGGGGCACTGGGCTGAGCTCCAGCCGCTCCTTCGTGGCTGGGCAGTCAGTGGACCGTTTCCTGGCAGAGAAGTGGCACAAGTACTTTCCAGGTAGGTCTCCTGTCCTTTCTCCATCTCACTGCTTGCTTATGACTTCTGATTTCAGTGCTGCGTGTTCTAATCAGCTCATCATGCCAACCTGTACTGCTGTTGAGAGTAGCACTAATAAGATCAAGAACGAGAACCTCATTCCTGGTAGTACAATATATGTCCAACCATGCTATCCTGCCTCTAGAAAAGTTTGGCCTCTGACATACACAGGAGAAAAGTTATTAAAGAAATGAGCAAAAAGGAATCCAGATCTTGCAGCAGCCTCCCGTGGATTGGAGATAGGGTTCACCATCTCAGCTTCCTTTATAACAACGCTGAGCTCTTGGCACATGGTTCCACTTGTAGGGACAGCGTCCATAACAGGAAAGCAGATGCATTCAGATTGTAAAGCCTGTTGATTTTTTTCAGTGAGGGGGGACCCTCACTAAAATGTGTATTTAATGTTTTTAATGTTTGTTTCCCAGGTGGGTTCCCATCATCCAGTGGAAGTTCTGGTCCTTCAGACAACAAGCTGGGATATGTACCTGCAAGGTGAGTGTCTTTTTGAGTGTTCTTTTTTTCGTTGTATTGCCTTTATTTGCCTGGAATAAGTTTTAAATTAGGTGATTTTGTTTCTTACCTACTTGTTCAGTGAAGCAAATTAGATATTAAGAAGATAAATTAGATACCATTGGTTACTCACTGCCACATGCCTTGAGACAGCAGCTTTATTTCAGAAGCCAGAGTTGTGCAGCTAGCACTGATCTCAGGAGCAGAATCCAAGGGTGCCAGCTGTCTCCAGGCAGAACTCTGGCTGGCTCTGCTGTGGCAAGTGTCACTGGAGGGGTGGCACTGCAGGCTGCCTGCCAGCTGAGCCTTTCTGATGCTACACAGGCTGAAGGAAGGACAGCAGCTAGGTGGGATGGGGGGGCTGTTGCTGCTCCAGCTCTCCCTCGTGATGTGGCTGTGCAGAACAGTTAGAGCTCAGAAGAGGTTGCTTGTTAACCTTGGCTTTTTCTTTAGCTATGCTTTTTCTCATCTCCGAGTTTGTTTCTGTCTAAGCCTGTTTCCCACTTCTGTCTTTTTCTCTCCCAACAGTGAGCAGATGCGCGTGTTCCAGAGCCGTGAGTCAGACAAGATGAGTATTCAAGGAATGATTGAGACCAACAAGAAATGGCTAGAAGACTTCAAGAGTGATTCAAGGATGTATCCTTTGCCTGGATCTGGTCTCTAATTGTAGTCCAGCTTCCTGCAGCAGGCAGGAGGAAACAGCAGGAGGTGAATGAATCAGGAGCCACTAAAGGATTGAACAGCAATTTTGAAGCCTTAGCCTCTATTTTAGTGTCCAGTTCTGCAAAAGAATGTTGTTTAGCAGTTGGAGCACGAGTGACCTGGTTTTTCCATCTTTGAGCTGTGCTTACCTGAGAGATTCTCCTTCCCTTCTCCCAGTTGTGAAACACAACAGTTGGAGACAGTAATGTGAGAATTTTGCCTGCTGTTGTAGGCATGCAGTTGGTGCAGTTGATACAGGCAGCCTGGTGTGAGGGAGCCATGAGCACAGCCCAAGCTGTGTGTGGCAGCTGTGACTTGCAAGGTGAGGTGGCCACACGGCTGTGCAGGGAGGCCCTGGGCTCCCTGGTGGAGTTGCCCTGTCTAACTCAATTTGGAGACGTATAAGTGAGTGAAACCTAATGGGAATGTTTCCAGGTTTGTGTTGTAACAGCATTATGTGGGGCTGGAAGTATCTCCTTTGCAGTGTACACTGATATTAGCAGCAAATCCCTCAGGCCCTCTGATAGCACACACTGTCCTGAGCGCAGCGCTCCTTTGAATTCCATAATCCCCCTTTAATTCCATTTGACTTGGATGCAGAGGGCTGAAGGCAGCACGTGTGTGTGAGGCTGGTTCCTGCCCCTCAGTACCTGCCCTGTCTCCTGGCTGTGCTCATGCCTGCTAATCTCTTGTGTAAGCCATGCTTTTCCTTAACCCAGCTGTCAGACCTCTCTTCCCAGGCGCAGAGAAGCCCCCTGCCAGCAGCTCCAGCCTACTTCAGCTAGGGCTGGATGAAAACAGACAAATTAAAGTGTACCGTTACTGAAAGGTGGGACTTGATGTTTTCAGCCCTCGACTCCGGGCACAGGACCTGGAGAGATGATAGCTGGGGGCTGTGCAGTCTCTCTAATGGTACGGTGGGTTTTGGTGATACCCAGCCATCTCTGTCTTTGTGCTGTGCCCTTGAAATAAAGTCTCTTTACAAGAGAGTGGAGGGAGGAGGAAGTGAAGTTCCCAGGTGGATTCTTCTAATCCTGTAATGTGTCCAAATATACTTTATAGACTGTTTAATCCAGTGGTGAAATATCAGGGCTTCAATAAATCAACAGTTCTCTCATTAGTATTCTAGAAACTGTGAGACATAGCTGTGAATCATGGAGAACTTTGAGTAACTGGTCAAGGGGGAGGACATGAATCTAGCTGAGACTTTGCTAGAGGAAATGTATCAGGAAATGAGCCCACACTGATGCCCAACAAATGCTTAATTACAGATGAGCCAAGTCATCTGGCTTCTGTGGCGAGTGCATGAGCAGGGGAAAACGGGCAGCAGAATGGCTATAGAATTGGGAAACAGCAGATCTTGACTCTGGGAAATGTTCCTCTCTTCTGGTGTGGAAACAATAGGAACAAAACCAAGGGTGGTTTTCATGGCAGATATTGTAGGAAAGAGTTCCCTGCGTCCTCCTCTTTCTGCCAGGCTGGCCAGAACTGCGCAGCATAACTGTGCTATGGGAGCTCAGCTCATGTATTACAAATGTGCTGATGGCAACACGGAGCAGGGATGGCAGGAGAGCGAGCAGCAGTGTCTGCTGGTGCAGGCAGTGCTGGGGAACTCAGCCTAGTGTGACTGCGAGGAGACAAAGCCCCATCTGCATCCTTCCCTGCCCTGGGGAAGGGGATCTGGAGCTCAGCAGCTGGGGCTCTTCCTGCACAGCAGGGCTGCGTGGCAGACCTGAGCGCTGGCCTCGCTGCTTGGAGCAGCTCTCCCAAAACCTTGAAACAAGGCTGGGAGCAGGGCTGGGGAGTTGGCACATGCTGTGCTCCGATGTGAGCTCACACCTCAGCAGGTGGCTGTGGTTGTGGTGCTTTGGATGGGCTGCATTCAGAGCACAGCCACGTCCTGCTGGCATGCAGAGGTCGGCGGGGGCTGCTTGAATCAGAGGGGTGGGAGAAATCAGGCCGTGCTTTCATACCACTAAGTGGGGAAAGTGGTATTTGGTTGTTTTATCAGTCATTCCTCCGAGCTGACTTTAAATATTTAATGCTGTAAAAAAACGCTGTACCATTTGCTATTTTGTCTGATGAGAAGTCTGCATTTCAAGGGATCCCATCTGTGAGAAATCAGCTTCAAAGTCGCTCTCTCTGGAGACAGCTGATGCGGGGAGGATGGCGAAGTTGCTGCTCTTCACCCTTCAGTGCTGTTTTGCTTCTCAGTGGCTAATGATGTGCAGCAGAGTAAAGCACAGCTCCCCCTTCCTGGCTGTTGTGCACTGGCACAGCATTGCAGCGATTTGTGCTGTGAGGGTGGCAGGGGAATGTTTACATGCAAATAGAAATATATTTTTGATGAACATTTTAAAACTCTCAGGAAGAATGTCCGTATTTGCATTTATTTTTATTCTTTTGGGGCTGAACTCCTTAATATTTTCTAAATTCCTCAGCCAGCCTTTGTCCTGGGATCTTCTGCAGTGGGTAGCATCACGCTCGTGTCCTTGCTGAAGAAATCCCAGCTGAGCTGAGCTGGGAGACCTCGTGTGACCACAGGGAATGGCAGCTGTGTGGGGCAATCCCTTCTCCATAGGAAGGGATGGATGGAAATGCAGATTTCCTGTCTGCTGTCAGATTATGCCAATCCCTGCCTAGAGGGATTTTGCTTTTGGTTTCCCAGCTCTTGGTGGAACACGTGGCAGAATCTCTAGTTATATTTTGGACTTCTGGCTCCCTGAAGGTGGGGGGAGGCTGTCAGCACGGTGGATGCTGCACCCAAAGCCGTGCAGCTGAGCTCAGGCTGCATTCTGAAAAGCATAGATTGGTGGTGTGGGGGAAGCGCCTGCTTTCTTAGCAATAATACATTTTGAAACATGTTTATTCTTCCTGTTGAAACTTGTGATCGCTGTATCTGGTTTTGTAAGCAAATTAAATCAACACGAGTCTGTTTTGTATGGGGTGATGTTTGCGGCTTTATTTTTGCTTGCTGAGCCATCCAGCTGTAGTCTCAGATAGCCAGCTCGTACTTACCTTTCACATCTTCCCCTCACTTTTCTCCAGGCTGCTTCATGTTTTGTCTTGTCAAGGTCATCTCTGGCAATTTTTAAGACCACTTCAGCTCGCTGCAGCTTTATTACCATTATTCTATTAAGCATCTGGCCACGGTAGCAAACGCAGGGGCAGATAGAAAGCTGGAAAACAAAACTACAAAAGCAATTCTTCACGGGGCTCTCAGCCAGCAGGACAGCTTTTCATGGGCTTGTATCCTGCCCTTTTCATAAAACTGTCATCCAGACTCATTACAATGGTTGTCTCCCTTCTGAGCTTCGTGTCAAGGCTGCGAGCCGGGCTGTGTGCCTGCAGAGCAAGGCCAGCCCTGCGGGAGGTGCAGGAGGGCTCCGGGTGCTCTCCTGGCTGCTTTGGCTCTGCCCTGGCTCCCTGGCATGTGTCGCCCTGCTGGGGAACGGGGCCTGGCTCTGGGGCTGCTCTTGGATAAAGCAGATTGGGTTAAAAGTGGTGAACTTGCAGCTGCTGTTTGAGGTCCTGTGCTGCTGCGTCGCTGGGTCACGTTCTCACCACCAAGGAGAGTTGGATCTGTGCTGTCATAGAATCATAGAATCGCAACAACCTCCTCTGGTACAACTTCTGGCCATTTCCTTGGGTCCTACTGTTTGCCTGGGAGAAGAGGCCAGACCCTTTTTCATCACAGCCTCCCTTCACAAGGTTGTACAGTGCAGTGAGGTCTCCCCTGAGCCTCCTCTTCTCCACACTGAACAATCCCAGCTCCCTCAGCCGCTCCCCATAAGATTTGTGCTCCAGACCCCTCACCATTTTCGTTGCCATGGTCCTCTGCCCACGGTTTGGTCCTTTCCCTTCCCACCACCTGCCTGCAGCTGTGGGACTCCACAATCCGCTCTTCCCTCTGCCTGTTTGCTCCTTTGGGACTTTTCAAGGTGGTCTGGTTAAAAACTCAGATTGTCTTGTCTCTAAACACTGGAGTGAAGGCTCTGGTGCTGGGAGGCTGCAGGTGTGTAACAGGGACAATGACAGAAGTGCTAGGGAGAGGGAGTTCAGCTCCTGCCCTTGATTTTCCACCTCTGACTTCAGCACAGCTGGAAATCCCAGGTTCAGATGGATGGGGATGGGAGAACTCTGACAACTGTAATATGATTTGAGCTCCTGGTACAGCAGCAGCAAGACACAAAGACAAATGTGGTCCTGGGATGCACGAAGCATGCAGACACACGGAGGGGCTGTGCTGCTGCTGTGCACAGCTGTGCTCTGCATGCAGGGGGCTGGAAGGAAGGAAGGCAGTTGCTGCTGTGCGTGCTGGGGAGTGAGGGGAGCTACTGAAGCTGTAGGACAGATGAGGTGCAGGAAAAATCTGTTGGCCGTGTAGAAATGGTGGGCGATGGCTAGATGCACGTCCTTAAGAGCAAAACACAAACCACCCCCAGACCTTGAATTGCACATTGTCCTGCTCAGCTATAGCAAATATGATGCCACAGACCTCAGCATGCTGTTGAGCCCATGTAATAACTGAAGCAATCAAGTCTCTTGGTTCCCTACAGCTCTTCTGAAGCAGCTGTTGGGCAAAGAGCACGGGATGGCACTGAGAAACCCAAATTCACATCTGGACTCTGCAGGCCTTTTGGGTGCGGGAGGCAGTGCTGTCATCCTGCTGAGAAGCAATCCAAAATAGAGCCATGGGTCTAGGTGTGTGAGTGTGCATAGGTCTGCACAGGTACATAAGGAAGAAGAGGATTTGCTTTTCCTGGAATGCTGGTGCTGCATACGTTGGAGAAATTCAACGATTAGAAGAGCAAGAGGACAGAGCGTGATTATGGTGCCAGGATGAACACAAGCTGTAAGCTCATTAAGGAGCTTGGAGTCGGCCTGCTGGAGGAGGGGAAGCTTCAGTCACTGCTGCTCAGAGACCACAGTGCATCACTGCCAGAGCTTTGGCTGCCCAGGACGGTGGGAGACTCTCGGAGACCACAGCCATGCTGGGGACCCTGATGACAGCACTGTTTTTTGTGGTGAGAGCATTTGGACAGGTGAGTTGGAGCTGGCAGTAGGTAGGATTTAATGCTTTTTGTCTTATTTCTAGAAGCGTGGGGGTTGTTATCTTGTCAACTCTAAGCTGGTTTGAGCACATTTGAATTTCTGTGGCTGTAGCAAAGTAGATCTAACAGCTGCTTTGCAGAGAACTGCAAAGTGCAGGTACTTAGGCTTTCCAGTCTGGTGCTTTGGTGCCGCAAATGGGGAGCAAATTGGAGCAAATTCGGATTGGAAGGCAGGAAAACCACCCCTGCTTGCTGCTGGGGGCACCTGACCCTACAGCTGGGGGCACCTGAGCCCTTGGAGCTGGGGGAAGGGGATGAGGATTCCACGCTTGTCTGGTGGGACACATCCTAAAGCCCTCCTGAGCAGGAGGGTCACCTGAACTTAACACAGTGCCACACGGCATCAGCTTTATCCATAACATCTGTGTTTGCTTTCACAACTTGCTTAGCTTTAGTTCTTGTCATTTAAGAGCTCAGCAGCACAATCTGCTGCCTCTGTGTCTTTCCTTCCTGACCTGCTGCTTGCGACCCTGTAGTCATCTCTGATGGCAAGCATGATGTCAGGTGGAGGAGGAGGAGAGGGCAGCAAGCATTCTCGTGGGCTGTGAGTCCCATGCTGGCTGTGCACTGTGGGACCAGGACCTGTGAGAATACCCAGTGAGAATTGCCCATCAATGGTGCCAGGATGACAAGCTGAGCATCGCCACTGTTAGCAAGGGTGTGATCAGTGTTGATGTGCACACAGGAGCAGCTCTTCCTGTTGCTCATCCGCTTCTCCCCCGTTCTCTGACCTGCTGCAAATCCTCTCTCCATCCAGCTTGGGACCAGCCTGTTCCAAGAAGAGCCCCTGCCATACCTTGTGTACCAGCCCCTGCCCTGGCAGATCCAGTGTGTGACACAGAGCCGCCGCACCAGCCGGGACAGCGATGTGAGTGCTGGATTTAGCTGGAGAAGGCAACTGGTAGGGAGGAGAGGGCTTGTTTGCTGGCCCTTGTGCAGCCCTAGGCCTTTCTCTGGCAGTGCAGTGGTAGCGTGGGGCACCTGTTGTACCCAGAGAGTGCTGCCAGGCTGCCTCACTGCTCTGTGCTGGCATTGGGAGGCCCTTGGTTGGTATGTATGGAAAGTAGGGTGCCTAGCATGCATGGGGCTGTAGCGAGGGCAGGAATTGATGCAGAGCTCAAATAAAGAGCAGCAAACATCTGTTAACCAAACAGTCTGCTTGGAACAGAAGGTCTGGGCAAGGGGGAGAGATTTGTTCTTTCCCTTAAAAGACAGAGAATGGGGTAATTCTGGGAGGCAGGGCATGCTGAAAAATGTAGGATGGTGTTTGTAGCCAAACTCAAGCTGTTATCTTGCAGGGATGAAGATGTTCCTTAGCAGACCTGGCATCCCAGGGGCTGCAGCACTGTGATAGGAGCTAGAGCTGAGGAAACCAACCCAGTCAGTCTGGTTCCATGCTGGTTTGAAATGCACCCCTAGTGAGGTTAGGCTGTGCCAGCGTTCATCCTAAGGTGTTCCTAGCAAGTCTTGCAGATCAGATTTTTGATACAGAGCTTTCTGCTTCTCCTCGGAGGACTTCTCACAAATGCAAATTAATTAATCACTGCTCTTTAGGTTCTTTAAGGGAACAGTAAGTATTTTCAAGTTTCCCAAAGGGAATGGATAGCAGACAGCTCAGTGGAGCCCTGTCCCATTCAGTGCATCCCCGCTGGCTGGAAAGGACTGCTCCCACTGACTGCATTTCTGTTCTGTGCCTTTCTAGAGAGGCAGGAGCTCACGTCACAACAGCATCTACTCGATTTCTGAAGATAGAGGTGAGTGTGGAGCTGGGGGGGAGGCAGTGCTGACGGCACAGACAGCAGCATTTGTGTGTTTGATCCCTGCCTCCCCCTTCCCGTGCAGCCTGCCCCGTTGGAACACGTGGCTTGGGCTGTCCCCCACTTTCCCTCCTCCCTGCTCTTCTGAGACCTCCAGCACTCAGCAAATAGGATTTGTCTGCTTCTATTCTCAGTGCACCCCGTCCAGTAATCGGATGAAGGCAGGTACAGCGATGCTGGGGTGGGTGCTGCCGCTCACCCTGCACGCTCCTCAGTTGAACAGCTCTGTCTCACCTGGCCGCTGTGCCGGGCTTTTCATTGCTGGGATCAGATGAAGGTCCCCTAAGGCTTCCTGGGCTGGCGGTGGCACTCGTGTTGGTTCAGCAGTGGGCTGTTATTGATGGGCTCTGTCACTGCTGAGCCTCGCCGAGCTCCTGCACCCGGTGTATTTCTCACAGAGCTGTCAGCAGCCCGCACAGCTGGGGGTTGGGCTCTGGAAGCTCACAGCTCTAAGTGCCCCCAGCGGCTCCCCAGCCTCTGGCATTTGATTTTTGCAGCGGGCAGGATTTACAGCTGACGATGTATCTTGTTAAGCAGGGCAGGAGGGAGCCGATTCCCAACGTGGACTTTTTTATGTATCTTTTTACTTCGCAATTTCTTTTAGGATGTGAATAAAAATGGGTTCAGGTGACATTGGTGAGTTTATACAGCAGCATCTGGCATCAGGATTTCTGATCGCTGCTCGGGGGGTGCTTAGCGGTGACACAGTCGGTTAAAAGAGCACTGCTGAGTGGCTTTGATTCAGTTCCTGTTGAATTTCACAATACTTCCCTAATGCCACATTAAGCGTGGAGTGGGGAGGGCTCCCATTTATCAGCGTGAGAGCTTTATTGCTGTACAGCGCTGGGCTTTTTTTTCTAATCTTATTTGTGTGTGTGAAAGTAAGTGAGTATCATACGTGGTGATTAAATGTGGGGAAGCTGAGGTCTTTGGGGAGTAAAGCTGTGTAAATAGAGGGCTTAGAGCTGCCGGGGAGGCTGGGCTTTTCTCTGCCTCCTTCTGTCCCTGTGTGTGCTGGTGGGCTCACAGCTTCCTGATATCCCTGTGCTCACGGAGCTCTTTGGTTCTCACCATAGGCAGCGTGACCCCCGATGCCAGCAGTGAGGGCAAATTCTTCAGCGATCCCTCTGAGAAGGCAGCTCTCACCATCCAGACCCACTTCAGGAGATACCAGCAGCAGAAGCAGGGGAAGAAGTAGCTGCCTTGGCCGTCGTGCCCTGCACCGTCCCTCCTTTTGTGCGTCGCGTTCCCCAGCGAGATTTGTGGCTGTGGTGACCCTGCTACCTAGCTCTTGGTGTGTGTAGATTGTCTGCTGGTCACTGAGATCCTTTTCCTGGTGGCTCCTTCCCTGGACAGCGTTGCCTTGAAGACCGAGGTGCAACCACAGGGCTCCTGGTGGGAGCCTGACATCCATGTGGCAGAGCTGGCATTTGCCAGCCTAGGTGGAAGCACAGTGCTGGGAGCTGCAAGCCTAGGATGTGGAGAACAGGGCATAAACAGCTAAGAGCAGTTTGCAGCAGTTAAGCATCCAGGTGGGGCTCTTTCTCATCAGCTTCAGCCCTCCTCCGTGCCTCTGTTTTAGGCTGGAGCTGAGGCAGAGCAGTCACCTCTCCTTCCCTTGCTCTTGGACCTGAACAGTGATGTCCCCTAGGCTGTGTGCTTCAGGCACTGAGGGAGCGGGAGGTGTGCTGCATGGTGACCTGGTTTCTTCTTTTCTTGGGGGCTCCTGGCTTCAGAGTGGGGCTGGGCATGAGACTGTTGGGGCTGCTCCTTTCCCAGGCAGCCCCCTACCACCCCAGCCTTTGGCTTAGCTGCCTGTTGTCACTCGTTTCAGAGTTTTGCAGACCACAACACCTGTTCCACATCTGGCAGGGACAGGACCTGAGCTTCTCTTGATTTATAGCATCCATTTTTTGAGTGCTGGCTTTAGGATGTTGCAGAGTTGTTGAGAAAGATGAGAAAACGGAAGCAGAGGTGGGAGGTGCCAGACTGGGAAACCAGGAAGTGTTTGAGAAGCAGGTGAGGAGATCCAGGAGCTATGGCACAAATGGAAGGGCCAGGAGGTAGAGGAGATGCTGACTGTGAGCAGTGATGCTCTGACCACTGCAATGTGTTCTCAGCTGCCTCTTTGCTGGCTACGGTGCTGGATTTTCTGTGCAGAGCTGCTGATGTTGTGTCCTTCACCTCCTGCCTCGTTGCTGTGCAAGGCAGTGAGCTCTGGGGCATCCTGGGGAGGGGCTGCAGCCATGGCAAAGTGGAGCGGGGTCATGGGGAGGGGAAGGAGTGCTGGAGCAGCATGCTTGCCAAGCACCAGGAATTTGGCCTCTGTTAATGAATGCAAAGCCACAGTCTGGAACTGCTGGGGAAGGTGAGGTGGAGAATTCTTGCTAAGATGTAGAAGGAAATCTGTGCTAGCCGATTATAATAAAGACTTTGTAATCTGTTGTTCTTTTTATCTCGCTAATCCACTTACTCTCACAGCTGTGAACACACTTGCCTTTTCTTGCCTCCTCTATTTCAAGTCTGGGATTGATGTTTCAGAGCTGCACGGTTGCCTTGCTGTGACACAGCTCTGGGATGGGCTCTTGGCTCCATGCAAACTCTGCACGGGGTTTGATGTCTGAAATGCGCTTGAACTGTTTCTGCACTCTTAGAAACATGCTAGGAAAAGGCTGATTTGCTTTTCCATGCTTTCCACTGATTCAGAGGGAGCAGGAATGGTTTCATTTTACGAATGCTGCAAGGCAGACCCCATAGGGGGGTGGGCTGATGAGGGCAGAGCTGCAGCCTCGGTGCTGTGCATCTGTGGGGGCAGCTGTGCCTGGTCACTGCGTGCCTCCCAGCCTCACTGGCTCCTTCACATTGTCCCTTCTTGTCTCCTTACCTTATAGCAAGCCACATACACTATTTCAGGACCTAAGAAGCCCTGTTGGAGCTGCACAACATGACCTTCAGCATTAAGTTGCCATGAAATCTGTGTCCTCCTTGCATGCAAGTTGGAAAACTTGGCGTATCGTCTCTGGCCACCTGTTAAACTGAGGGAGAGAAGTTGTGTAAAAGTAAATGCCATTCACAACAGCTCTTGGGATTTGTGCTTTAAGGAGGGGGCATTCCTGTCCGCCCCCAGCGCTCCTTGGCACAGGGCAGCTCTGACAGTCACCACATCTGATGAAAATACAAGAAACTGTCATTGCCGCTCATTTTCTGGGTCTCCCCTCCATAAAACCCACTGCTGCCAAGGCAGCTTCCAGCTTCGCTGGCTTTAAAGCGTTGTAGGACTGCAACAAGCAGATGGCAAAGGGGGATGTGCTGAGCAGCAGCAGCTAGCAGAGGTAATAAGGGGTGAATGAGAGCCCAATGCCAACAGCACTGGCACCAACTGCTGCCCTCCCCATCCTGGCCGGCGCTCAGCCACCGCAGAACACCCAGCTATAAACATAACCTTTATTGCACACAGCGCTGGTTTTTTTTTCATAGAAAAAGGTATTAACACATAAGCATTTGCAAATTGAAGCAACTCCTGTTGTTTTCAGAACAGTAAAATAGCATGCAATGTCTTTGAGACGTTCCTTTGTCAAAACCACCGACGAGATCAGGGGGGGAAAACAAAACAAAACAAAAAAAGTCGCCGAGTCTTTCCTTGTGCCCCTCTCAAAATGATGTGAAATATATATATGTTTACATATATATTATATTTTTTTTTTCTTTTCATCTGTAACATCAAATTCTTTGTGCCCTGTTTTTTGTTTTTTGTTCGTCTGTTTGTTTTCCATCTGGAGAAGAAGAAAATAGTTTCATTTATACAAAAGAGTTCCTTATGTACAGGTCCGTGATTTAAATAGAAATAGGGGCGGGCAGGGGCTGAGTCCGCGGCGCCTACACCAGCGTGTAGGACTTGGAGTAGGCTCCGGCGCCCTGCTTCTGCGCCCTGCCCGCGCCCGACGTGCTCATCTCCAGCAGCGAGTCCCGCGAGCCCCCAACCTTGGAGTGCGCGGCGGTGGCGGCGGCGGTGGCGGCGGGGGGCTCGGCAGGGGCGGCGGGCGCTGGGGCCGGTGCCGGCGCGGTGCTGGCCGCGGTGGGCATGGGTAGAGTCCTTTGAGGTAAGGTGGTGGAGGAGGAGGAGGAGGAGGAGGGAGGAGGAAGGCCCGGGGGTTTGGCGGCGGGGTCCAGCGTCAGGTGCCGGGCAGGGGGGTGGTAACCACGGGCCAGGCTGCGGATGGAGGCTTCGCGGGGAGGCACCACAGGGCACGGCTCGTGGGAGTCTGGCTTGCGGAAGAAGGCGTCCGACTTGACGTAGAGCGGGAGGTTGCAGTAATCGCCTGAGAGAGGGGAGAGGGGAGGTGAGGATGGGGAGCGGCGCGCCCTGGGGGTGGAGCTGAGCGCCACTGCCCGGACTGCGCTGTGCTACCGCGCTGGGGCTGTGATGGATTTCTGCTTTATGGCTATGGGACGTGTTGTGCGCTGCGCCTGCTGCTTTTCAGGGAATGGTTTGGGTGGAAGGGAGCTGGAAGGCCGCCTGGTGCCGCTCCCTGCAGCGCACAGGGACACCCACAGCTCAGCAGTGCTCACAGCCCCGTCCAGCCTGACCTTGGCTGTCTGCAGGGACGGGGCACCACCGCCTCTCTGGGCAACCTGTGCCAGCGCCTCACCGCCCTCACTGCCAAACCTTCTTCCTCAGCTCCACCTCAATCTCCCCTTTTCATCTGAAACCATTTTCCCTTCTCCTCCATTTCTGGCATCACGCAAAGCGATGGAGAAGGAGCAGGATAGCAGCATCCCTCATGGTCTGAGTGCCTGTGATTTCCAAGCACCATGGCTCCCTCTTTTCCTACATCTGTGATCGTTGGAACATTTGTCTACAGATGTGCAACATCTGCAAGAGAGGGCTCCACTGAGATCAGGTGTACAACAGCTGGAAAAAGTTGGCCACATCTGTAGCAGCAGACTCCCCCTATGGGAACAGATGCACATCTGTGAGAGCTGGGCCATGTGGCAACATCTGGAAGCATCTGCAAGGGTGTGCAGTTTGGAGCAGGGTGAAACATCTGGCCACATCTGGAATGGTGCGGGGGGGACGACACATCTAGAACAGATGTGGCCAGCTGTTCCTCCCTCTTGCACGTCTGGAAAGAGATGTGCAAGAGTGGGCTAAAGCAGCCGGCCACATCTGGAACAGGTATGCAACAGCTGGAAGCATCTGGCAACAGCTGGAACAGCTGGCCTCTGTTCACTGGATCTATTAGAACCTGACCCGATCTCACAGGTTCTGCCAGATTCTGATACTCCATTATAGGATATTAAAAATTCCTTTTGAAACGTGCTGGTGTTTGGAAGACTCTGGAACAGTGATGTATTCTGTTGAGCTATTAGATTTCCTGAGATTCTTTCAGATTCTGTCAGACTCTAATGCATTTTTTCACAACCCGACAAGTCGCTTAAAGCCTACTGCAATCTGTCAGAATCTCTTGAAATCCAATAAAATCGGTCAGCATCTATTTTATCGTCAGGCTCTTGAATCCATCGGAATAGTTTTTAATAGTTTTCCAGGATTGATTAAAATGCTGCAGGTTCTGGGAAATCCTGACATCACGTTAGATTCTGTCTCAATCCCTAAACGTTGTGTCAGAATCTCTCACAACCTCCTGGCATGCATCAGCCTCTGACAGATCATATCAACATCTATTAGGTTCTGACACAGCCCAACAGCTTCTGACACGTGTGTGTTACGATATGTGTACCATTTGTGTTGTAATGCAAACAAGCATGCGAAAAGCATGATACTGAAATACGGCCACTGGGCAGAAAGGGGCAAAGGGAGCATGAAAAGGCTTCTCCTGTGCCTTCCCTTTGCAGCAAGCACCTTGCCCTGCCTCTACGCTCGTATTTGACTCAACTTACTCTTGCTGGCACGGTGTGGGATGGGCACGGCCACGCTCTTGCCGCGCTCACTGTCTTGGGGCTTGGGTGGGGATGCGGTGAAGCGGCAGATGCCGGGCTCTGAGGGGGTGCTCATGGAGGTCATGCTGTCGGCATTGTCTGTGGTGCCCGTGGTCATCTGATCCGAGGAGCTGTCGGAGATGAAGCACTCGGTGATCTCGAACTTGGCGTGCTGCAGCTGCTCCTCCAGCTTGGCGTGCTCGTAGGCGCGCGCCAGCTCCTCGTAGGTGGACGAGGCGCTCTCGGTTGACACCATGCTGTTCCGGCCCTTGTCTGCAGAGGGAGAGGACATCGGGTCCTCACCATCCCTATCCCACGACTGGGAACGCCATCTCCACCTTCCCCTTGCCCGCGTGTCCCCAGCAGTGGGGCTCAGAAGCCACCAAGGACCCCAAGCGGCCAGGCTGTCCCCCAATCCTTCCGCCACCCAGCACTCATCCTCTTGGTTGAGCACCGTCCCCATCACATACCGGTGTCCTGCGAGAGGCTGGCGCTGTAGCTGTCGCTCTCAGTGACGGTGATGCCGTGCTGGGAGCCCACCGTCCGCCAGTCCGAGGTCAGGGTGCGCGCCGGGGTGGACGCCTGGCACTTGGTGAGGGTCCATTGGCTTGAGTAGCGGTTGCGAGTGCTGTGAGCAGACTTCACGCTCTTCCTTGACACGGGGTCTATGGCACAGTGATGACAACATCATGCGGGCTCAGTCCCAGAGCCGACCACCTCTGGGGTGGTAAGAGCCGACCACCCCTTACCCACTGGGGGAGATGCCCCGTGGCCCTCTCGCCCACAGCACACCCAGCCCAGCACTCACTGGTGCCGGGGCGAATGTCCGACATATCGATGAGCGGCCCCGTGTTCTGGATCAGGGCAGGGTGATGCAATGAGACTCCTGTGCAGAAGCTCTGGGGATTCACGGCTTGGCTGAACTCAGTGTCTGTCACCGGGATCGTGGCTTTGTCGTCTCCTGTGGGGAGCAGCTGCAGGTCAGAGCTCTTTCCATAGCAAGGCCTGCTCGTCTGTGCCCAGCTCACTCACCACATCCCCTGGCACCTCCTGCCCCTCTGTGCACCAGAGCATCCCTGGGGTGGGGATGGGGTAGGGTAGGAAACCCCCTAAACCAGAGCACCCCTATACCCCGGGAGGAAGGGGTCTACCCAGGGACACTGTGCCCGCCCCTGCAGTCCCCACACTGTGCTTACCCAGCTGCTTGATGCCCTCCTTGTCCTCGATGAGGAGCTGCACGCGGGGGATGTCGATGTGCAGGCGGGGGCCCTGCGGGGGACCCTTCACCGGCGTGTCAAAGCTGCGGTTATTCTTGCTGTGAGGTAAGAGGGGACGCACACCCGGCGATTACTGGGGAGAGCCCCCGCGGCTCGAGCCTGGCACAGGTTGGGACTCCCCATGCACCAGCCATGGGCTCAGCACCCCCCGGCCCCCCAGACCCTGTGCCAGGAGCTCACCCCGGGACCCACCTTATCAGCATCTCTGCCAAGCTCTTGGCATCTGTGTTAAAAGAGGGGAAAAGAGGATGGGAGCTTTTTGAGCCTTCAGGCATCACCGTGGTACATCGCGCAGAGGTAAGGGACCCCATCCTGCACACAGTACCCAGCCCCTCTCACCTCGCAGCCTCTTCAGCCGCTTCTCCTTCCTCTTCTTGCGGATGATGAAGAGTAGGGCCACTCCCAGCGTGGCCAGGATGATGGGGCAGGCGATGGTGAACAGCTTCTTCACATCGTCCCCTTCCCCTTGCGCAGACTTGATGGGTGGGATGGTGCCTGCAGACCAGGCGCGTGCTCAGCACTCCAGCCCTCCATGGGACAGCACAGCCCCCCGTTCCCCACTCACTGCCATCGTAGTCCAACGTGGCGAACTGCGTGCTCTCATTGCCGCAGCCCGCGCTGTTGCAGGCCTTCATGCGCAGCTCATACCAGGTGGCCTCACGCAGCTCGGTCAGGAAGACCTCTCCGGAGCTGTTGGTGCGCAGGCTCTGCCAGCCCCAGTTGCCCTTGGGGCGGTACTCCAGGACGATGGCGGTGATGGGGCAGCCCCCGCTGCTCCAGCCCTGCAGGTTGAGCCTGGCATGCGTGGAGTTGATGTGGGTGAAGAGGTGCTGGTCCTTGCTGAAGGAGGGCTCTGTGGGATGGGAGCCATCAGCGTCACAGCGCGGAGCTGAGGACGGGGTGTCCCCATTCCAGTGCGCCCCATCCCTGAGTTTCTAAACCAAGGAGCTATGTGGGAAGTAAGGGTGCAGCAGGCGAACCCAGAGATGCACGCACACAGGGAGCCCCCGAACCAAAGCACCTGCATCTCTTTGGGCTGTGCACAAAGGCGTACGATGGCAGAGGTTCCAGGGCAGAAATAAATCAGCTGCAGTGGCGGTGACTGCAGCAGCGCCGGGTTCGTTTGCCACCAGCCCAGCAGCAGTCAATCCAGCCCTCCTGCCCTGCTCACCTCTGCCGTGGGTCTTGGCCTCGATGATCTCGCTGATTCGCCCGGCTCCCACGCTGTTCTTGGCCGCCAGCTTCACCTTGTACCAGGTGCCGCACTTGAGGCTCTCCAGCTTGAAGGAGCGCTCGGAAGAGCTGATGAAGACATCCTTCCACTCCTCACTGTTGTCCACCGAGTACTGCAGCACGAAGCCTGCGGGTTGAAGGAGGAGGGGGGCTGCGTGCACGGCCAGCACAGAGCCCCCCAGGAGCGCCATCCCATCGCAGCACGGCCCGGCTGCAGGCAGCCCTCAGCCCCTGCTGAGCAGCTCGGTGCTCTGCGCCCGCCTTCACCACCAATTACTGCGGTTGTGCACGGGAGCGCGGGGAGCGCGGAACGTGATTGATTGGTGTGAGGCTATAAAGGGAAAGCCAGAATTAACTAGCTCCCTTGGGAAGCCGCTCGGAAGTTGCTTCTGTCATTGAACGCCGCCTCCTTTCCCATGATTAAGAGTATTAGGAAGCGCACTGTGTCCTGGATGAGCAAACCTGTTACGCTGCCGGCGGCCAGATGTCAGAGAAGGGCACTCTGGGTTTCCCCATGCAGGGGCACAGCGGTCGGAACATGGTGCTGCGATGCCTGGCGCAGCACAGAGCTGCTCACCCAGTGCTGAGCGTGTGCCCCAGACCAGCATGGGGCTGCTCAAGGTGCCCACCACCATGGGGCTGCCCGCACCCACTGCTGCTCTGCCCATGCCAGGCACCTCTTGGCCATGGGGACAGAGCTTGGCTGCCCTGCAGTGTGTGCACAATGGCCCCGTTGCTGTGGGAACCACCACTGTGACCATTTTGACCTTTTTGGCGATGCAAAATCCCCACTTACTTCCCCATCACATCGCCAGATTTGGCTATTTTCACGTTTCCCTTTGCCAATTCTCAAGCAAAGATAGCGGCTGTTCTCCGTGTGCATCGGGAGCCAAACAGAGCTCTGATTGCTGCACCACTGCCTCCATCACCCCATGATGGAAGCACGGCACACCTGAGCTGCCCCATCCCCATCCCCGTGCCCACCCAGCACCCCGCTGCCTGCCACCCGGCATTCATTTATTTAGTACATGCAGCATGTTTTTAATATTTCTAATCCAATTATAACCAAATTTATCAACAGAGTCCACTGGAGTGAAAGGCTGCTGGCTGGGGAGATTTGCTTGTAATTACTTTCATGCTTTTAATTAATTGTAAGCGAGGTCTCCTTCCCCTCTCCCCGCTCCCCCCTCCGTGCGCAGCTGTTTCCACGTATAATTCATCAGATGAATCAGAGCAGAAATGAGGCTCTGGGAGGCAGGGGTGGTCCCACAGCCCTCCTGCAGCCCGCAGACACCAGGATGAGCCCGGCAGAGCTCCAGAACTGGAGCCACCAGCACCTGTGTAATTAACGGCGTGCCCTTTGTTAGCTGCCTCACTCCCTGCATCCTGCTGAAAGAGGCACTCACGAAGAGCAGCATCCCTCCTGCAAGCGTTAACCTTATTTTGGAGCATGTGGGGTGGCTCTGGGGATGTACCTCGGATGGAGCTGCCCCCGTTGTCCCCAGGAATCCATGCCAGTGTGATGGAGGAGGCCGAGGTCTTGGACACAGTCAGGCGAGGCTGGTCTGGGGGTACTGTGGAGGAGCACAAACGTTTGTGAGCACCACGCACACCCCGACCCCACAGCACGCACTGTGTTCCAGCAGCACCCCTCACCTTGCACCAGCAGGTTGATGATGATGGTGTCGAAGCCCCAGGTGTTGGTGGCAGTGCAGGTGTAGTAGCCAGAGTCCTCTGCCTTCACCGAGCGCAGCACCAGCGTGCCATTGGCCTGAATCAGGCGGTGCCCATCCACTGTCACTGGGATGGCAGAGTCCTCACTGCCAGGGGGAGCAGAACATGTCAGCCCCACAGGATTGCAGCCAGCAGAGCTCCCTGTCCCATGTTACAGCACCCAGTACCTGTCCTTGGTCCACTTGATGGCAGGGACCGGCTCCCCGACCGAGTTGCAGGGCAGCCTCACATCCTTCATCCAGGGTGTGGTGACAGTGCCTCCAAAGGAGATGATCTTGGCCGGAGCTGGGGAGCAAGGAGGAGGTCAGCCTCACTGCTGGCACCCATTGCTGAGCCCAGAGCGCTGTCAGAGTGGCCACGCTGAGATGCACTGAGCACGATGGCTCTGGCTTTGCATGTGGCCAACCCTCTGCATGGGACCAGCATGCTTGTCCCACAGAGGCCCCCACACATCCCCCATACCTTTCCCAGCAGGCTCGATGGTGACTTTCTCACTGATGTTGCCACGGCCCGCAGAGGTGACAGCAGCCACCCACAGCATGTACTGCTGCCCACGGTTCAGGTGTGCGATGCGGTAGAAGAGCTGATCTGGGCTGGTCTCGTACTCACTGGGGGCCTGCAGGGGGGGAGGCAGGAGAGGGCACGGCTCTGTTAGAGCCTCATTCACACAGCCCTCATCCTGGGCACACAGACACTTGGAGAACAGCATTAGCACGAGCGAAACAGCACCTGAGCTGTCAGCTGGGAAAATTCATCCTTGGCCATCTGCCTGCAACCAGGCATCCCCACCAGCATGATACTCAGGGCATCGCTACCACCCAGCATCTCCATGCCCTGGTACTCAGAGCACCACCATCACTCCCATACCCAAGGTATCCTCAAGGCCAGCAGGTTTAAGCCCTGCGCCCATCACTCGGCAGAGGGCTGCACTGCCCCACTGCCCCACTGCCCCACAGCTCCACCCAGCTCTCCAGCAGCACACCTCCTCCAGGTGCTGTGGCTTCACTCCCCAGCAGCAGCTCTGCTCTGCCCGGTGTTTCTTAATGCCGGTGTAAGCCGGCTGGTGTCGTAATTTCTCCAGGGAGCCCAGGCCAGTGCACGAGGAACAGATGGCAGCGACGGCATGATTTGTTCCGGAGAAATGATGCTTCCTGGCCGCCCCGGGCTGCAGTGGGGCACAGGGTAGGTCCTAGCTGGGGCAGCCAAACCCTTCAGCATGGCGGTGGCAGAGATGGGGTCCCTAAAGTCCCGCAGGGTCTCCATCACTGCCCACAGATGTCCCAGCCCCATGGGGTCCCTTCGGCACGCTCTGGCTGCCAGCCCCACAGTGCAGCCACACAACCTCTGCCTGTGTGCCGTGCGTCAAGGCCACATCTCCTGCATACCACACTGGGTATGAGCCATCCTCAAGCGCTTCCCCACTGCCTCAACCGTGGCACGAGATGGAGATGCCATCACGAGGGATGGATGTGTTACTTCTGTGTGCACACAGGGCTGCGCGTGGGCATCGTCTCCAAACATGCACCCTGGTGTGGCCCGCAGATGTGAACGCACCCCACAAGCAGACACCTATATGAATATTGCATGGTATACATAATTTTTTTTAACCAAATGACAGTTTTGACAAGATGCCAGGAAAACAATATCGGATCCCAGCGGTTTTACCAGTTGCTTTGATGAAAAGATTATGTTGCCCTGGAAACCAGAGGCTCAGATAGTGAAATGAGTTTGAGAAGGAGCTTTTGATAAGCACCAGTCTGCAGACCTCCCATCAACCTCTCTCTCACCAAGGAGGGATGGGACCAGGTTGAATTTATGTTTTATTTTTGGTTGTCTGTTTGCATGTTTCCCATTCTGGAGTGAGCGTTGAGATGGGAGAACACTGGAGGGAGGCAGCAGGTGACTCACGGATCACTCCAGGGTGCCCTGGGCACCCCTGCACTGCCGCAGGCTGGATGCATGGCACCACCTGCATCATCCTCTTGGCAGCATATGGGGCAGGTTCCCCCTAACCCTATTTCTGCCTCCATCCAGAAGCTCCATAGCTCCCCAACTCCCACCCCCAGCCCGTCCCCATCGCTGTGCCCTTACCGGTTGCCCGGAGCCGGGGCTGGAGCAGAAGATGGTGTACTTGCGGATGATGCCGTTGGGCTTTGCTGGGGGCAGCCAGGACACCACCACGCTGCTGGCAGAGGATGGCACAGCCTTGATGCCAGCCGGGGGACCTGGAACTGAAGGAGCCGGTGTGTGATGGCACTGACAACACGGGACGAACATGGGGGCCACTTGTACCAACCCCATGGCGCATGGTTGTGGCCACTTCCATGCTAGCCCAGACTCCTGCCCACATGGAGGCAGGAGAGTTAATTGCAGCACTGGTTTAGAAACAGTGTTTGGCATTGAGTGGCCATCGCCTTAATCCACTCACTGCCCGCTGGCTTAGCCCTGCCCTGCCCAGCTGTGTGCTGAGCAGCTGCCACTTCCCAGGGCTGCAATGGGCAGAAGCCGCTCTGCTACAGAGATAATGGCATTAAAGTAGGGCAGGCAGGGTGTAAATATTTAAATATCTGCACTTAAGGAAAAGAAAAAAAATAGAAAGGGAAATGCCCTGCGTGCTGCACGCTGGGGGTTCCCCGCACGCTGCAGCTGCCCCCATACATGCACCCAGCCCCTCTGCTTGATGGCTCTTTGGCGCTTTGTGCCTGGATTACTGCGTGCCTATTGGCCTAATCAGCCCAAGAACATATGTCTGCCAAAGGACCTCTGACAGATTGCAGCATGCAGTGCTCCGCAGCTACAGGGAGCACCCTGCCAGTGCTTCCGACCCACAAACCGATTGCCCGTGGAGCTCGGGGTGCATGCATGCCAGCCCCAGGGGCTGCAAGCAAGGGGTGCTGCAAAGGGCAGGAGCTGCAGAGGGTGGGTTGGGCTGGGGCAGCAGCACACGAGCTGTGCTTCGGGCTCAGGCTTTTTGCAAACCCAGCAAGGAGAAAAGGATGGAGAAATCTTGCCCGCCTCCTCCAGGGGCTGCAATGCTCTCCTCATTATTCCTTGCCAATGGCTCTTACTCGACACTCCATGTTCCTATGTCTAATTAACACACGCAACTGTGATTTATCAGTCAGGGAAGGGGGAGGCACACGTGTGCCCACTTGCAGCGTACAGGAGCCGCCAGCTGTGCCAGGATCTGTGTGGAACCACACCACCCTGGGTCGCACCACACCTCCTTGGCCGCCATCCCATCATCAGGGACAAAGGGGTTGGCGCAGCGCCACTCACTGTCCTCCTTGGTCTGGATGTAGAGCACGCTGCTGCGGACGCCATCACCAGCCTGTGTGTAGGCCAGCACCTGCACGCTGTAGTTGGTGAACTTCTCCATGCCCCGCAGCTCCACTCTCTCCCGCGTGGTTGTGATGTTCTGCATCTCACCCCACTCTGTAGGGACACGGCCATCAGCTCCGTGCTGCCCCCCACGTATGCTCCACGTCCTGGGCATCGGCACCCACCTCCGTCCATGTAGAGGGACCAGAAGATGACCCGGTAGCCCTTGAGCACACCGTTGAGGGTACTGCGCGGGGGCTCCGACCAGGAGATGACAGCCACATCTGACGTGATGGAGATGGCCCGCACGTTCTCCGGGGGCTGGCTGGGCACTGGGAGGGCACAGATGAGGATGGTGAACCTACTGTCCACAGATGCATCCCACGGGCTCTATGTTGGATCTCCCCACCGCCCTCTCTCTCCCCTCCCCAAACCTGGTGCCACGATCCTCCTCCTCTCCTCACCCCAGGGTTGCCAGGATGCCGCACTTCCCAGCAAGGGGCGAGCCGGCTGGATGCGAGGTAATTGCATCCAATTGCCCCATAAGAGGTAACTCTAATTTTTATGAGCATTTAAATGATGATACATCACGGTAACGACCCTCTTTGAAAATGATTATTGTTTCGTATTACTTAGGTGTAAAAATATAAGCACCATGTAATTAGGGACCGCGTATAATAAACTAATACAGATAGTCCGTTTGAACAAAATGAAGGTAATATAATTATGGAAAAGACACTATTGCTAAAACAGGGGCCCTTGAATACCCCAGGAGGAGTGCTAATGTAGCCAGGAAATGATCACGGTTTGACAGGCTAACGAGAGCCTTAATTAAGTATGAAAAACTGCTGCGCGAACGCACTGCAAAACTTTTTCTGCTCATTTCTGGAATGGCAGAGGCTCTCTGGATGGGTGCCTTGCACCCTGTAGCACCGCCATCCCTCCATCCTTACCATCCTCCAGCGTGGTGGCATTGATCTCGCTGGAGGACGGCCCCGTCCCCGCGCGGTTGAAGGCCTGCACCACCACCCCGTACTGCGCAAACTTCTTCAGGTTGTCCAGCGTGTAGACCTCGCTGTCGCCCGTGGCCTTCATCTCCACGATGCTGTACTGCCCGTTGCTGCCCGGGCTGTTCTCGCGGTAGCCGATCTGGTATCCACGGATCACCCCGTTCTGCAGCTCCTTCTTTGGGGCCTGAAGCAATGGGGACACAAAGAGGAGTGGCGTCACGGAGCTGACAGCCCCGCAGCCTTTAAATCAATCTGAGCAGCGTTTCTCTGAAGCATTAAGAAATCGATAGGGTTGATTGTGAATTTATGTTACACAGCCGGCGCGATCCATCTCGCTGCAATACTCTCCGAACAAACGGAGTTATCCTCCAAGTCAACCTTATCATTCATTAATCCGCTTTCCAGGAGGGGGAGGGGAGTTGGGGGGAGAAGCTGAAACCCTACATTTATCAACTTCCCCTTCATTCTGAAGTCCTAATTTTATAATCAATTCTTTTTCTCATTCGACCTCCTGAAAAATAAATCTGATTCTGAACTCGATTGATCTGCGCTTGAGCAGCTGGCAGCCAGACGTCTCAGTTTTCCCATGTTTATCCTCGCTTTCCCCGTGGCCCCCCATGGATATCCTATGAGATAATGAGCTCGTTACCAAACGCGATTAACACGTGATGTGGCTGAGCTGCGTGCCCGGCCCCTGGGTTTTGTGACATCTCAGGAGCTGTTCTCTGAGCTGCGAGGGGAAATGTGGGTCCCAGAGTCCCACCAGTGGGGGTGGCCAAGGAGAGCCCACTGCCCCGGCCCCACGCACCTTCCAGGTGACCTGGATGCTCTGCGATGTCATCGGCTGCAAGGTGACATCCATCGGAGGCCCGTCAGGAGCTGTGGGAGGGAAGAATTACGCATTATCACAACAAGTCCCATCCGAGAGGGCTCTGCTCACATGCGCCGCTACAGCACAGAGCAGAACCTGCTTCCTCCGTGCTGATGGTGAGCTCCTTGCTGGGCTCGCTGCGCCCGATCTTGTTGAAGGAGTACATGCGGATGCTGTACACGGAAGCAGGGTGCAGGTCCACGATGTTCGCCTGGTTGATGGTCGGGGAGATGTTTCGTGTTGACTGCTTGAAGTCCCAGGAATCTGGAAGAGGAGGCAAAGGGCAGTCAGCACCCACACCCTGTGCCAGCGTGCGGTCCCCAGAGCTCTCTGCCACGCTGTGTCCCCCCGCCTTGCTGTTGTGCTGCTCTCGGCTTGGCTTTCTGCAAATATTGCCTCTTTAAATATTCCCTTTCAAATGCTCCCACAGAACATAAATTAACATATTTCATTAATGCTGCTCTCTCCTTTCTTCATCAAAGCAGCCGGGATGCAGAATATTCCCTGCACGGAGGCAGCAGGGCCAGCTCCCCACCTGCCCCACAGCACAGCCAAGCCCACAGCGCGGGCTGTGGAGGTCTGGGGGGCACAGGGGGGCAATCAGCTCCTACCAGACTTGTTCTTGTACTCGATGTCGAAGCCGGTGATGATGCTGTTCCCATCAAAGCGCTGCGTCCAGCGCAGGTTCATGCTGCGGGCTTTCACCTCGCGGATCTCCAGTTCTGGGGGGTCAGGTGGCTCTGGGGGAATGGGGGTGGTTAGGAGCGTGGGGTGACAGGCGGAGCAGTGGGACCTTGAGGTGAGGCTCTGCTTGCTCCCGTGCCCAAGGTCATGGTGCTGTGAGCTCAATACCTTGCACGGTGAGCTGGATCAGGCCCCTGTCTTCGCCGTACGAATTGATGGCATGGCAGGAGAAGAAGACTGAATCCCCACGGTCAGCCGGTTTCAGCTGTGGGTATTTTGGGGACAGAAAAGCAGCCCCTTCAGATTTAGGCACCCCAAGAACCAAACTTCCTACAGCCTGCAAACACAGCCTTGCCCCCAGGCCCCACCCCCATCTACTGCCTGATCTGGAGGGTTGGACCTGGATGATCCTTGAGGTCCCCTTCAACCCAACCAACCTGTGATTCCATGACCGCCTGCTCAGACGTGCATGGAGATTTCACGCTTTGAGGCATCCCTGGTGCTGCAACGCACCTTTCGAACAAGGGCCCATTGAACAGCAAAGCAAAATTTGGTGCAGGGACAACCCAACTCATCGGGTTCCCCTTGTGGGGCCACCACAGCAGTGGTTGTTTGGCAGCTCTTTCAAAGGTGCTGAATGCAGCAGTTGCACATTCACGGCAGTAGCACAAAATGGCCCGTGCTGGCGGAGCATGCCCAGGCATCCTCGGACCCAGGGACATCCAGGCCCCTGCCCTCACCTTGAGGGTGGAGATGACCTCGTCGCCGTTGTCCTTGGTGGCGATGGCGTAGCGCATGTTGCGGTCGGGGTCGATGACAGTGTCTCCCTTCTCCCAGCGGATGATGATGGGCCGCTCGCCCCGCGCCGTGCAGTTCAGCTCCTTGCTCTGCCCCTTGATGGCGATGGTGGTGTTGGGGTGCGAGGTGATCATGGCGGGGACTGCGGGAGGGAGCACGGCTCAGCCACCTGCCGGGCACCCCCTGGAGCCAGTGGGGTGGCGCTGGGTGCTGAGCCCACCGAGAGGACACGCAGCCCTGAGCGGAAGCGTTTCGCTGCATTATACGGCTCAGGATCATAAAATAATGAAGCAGATAAATTTTATAATGCATAGCATTACACCGGGGTAGACAATAAAACGTGAAAGACAAATAACCAAGCGCACGCTATAATGAAGAGAAAGCCTCCAGTCGGAGACGTGCGAGTATGAATTATTGACTAAGGTTTTACACTCCCGAGGATGAGAGGAAGAATGTTTTCCATCACAGATTTGCATAATTCACTCGTATAAACCTGGGCAGAATATAGAGCGTGATTCCACAGCAGCAAGGCAGCAGCCTTTGCATTGCAGATGCTGGAGAGATTTTTTTTTCTTTCCTTTTTTTCTCATATTCATCCAAACATGCAAAGGAGGGGAGGGGACACCTACTGCCCTGGTGTAGCACTCAGTGCGGTGGCACTGTGGAGTGTCATTGCAAATGGCACTACGGGGTGGTACTGTAGAATGGTGGGTGGCACTGTAGAATGGCACTGTGGTGTGGCATTCTGGGGTGGCACTGCAGTGTGGCATTGCAGGTGGCATTGTAGGGTGGAATTGTGGTGTGGCATTGCAGTATGGCATCGCAGTGTGGTATTACAGGTAGCACTGCAGAGTGGCACTGCAGAGTGGCATTGCGGGTGGCATTGCAGGGTGGCATTGCAGAGTGGCACTGCAGAGTGGCATTGCGGGTGGCATTGCAGGGTGGCATTGAAGGTTGCATTGGGGGATGGCACTGCAGGGTGTCATCACTGCATGGCCCCACAGTTGGTGCTGGGAGGTGACACTGCAGGGTGGCACTGTGGGGTGGCACTGCAGGCATCATCACTGTGTGACATTGCAGGTGGCACTGCAGGGTGGCATTGAGGGGTGGCACTGCAGGGTGGCATTGCAGGTGGCATTGCTCAGCACTGCCTGCTGTTGGGAGGACTTGGCGTTGGGTGGCAGAGCTGGGATGGATGCTGGCAGCACAAAGGGCACCTCGTGTCCCCTGCAGCACCAAGGCTGGGGGTGGGGGCGGCCTGGGTAAGCCGAAAAAAATGTAATGCATAAACAAACAGCGCTGCTGAGTCCCGCAGTAATATATGATAATGACAATCCGCAAAGGCAACACACACTGTTATAATGGGACACAAGAGGCTCTAATGAGCTACGACTTCTCGGCTTTCTGTGGCAATGTAATTCAATTAGCAGCTAAGGAAACCTCTCCTCCAGAGCTGCCGCTTGCGGGGTGCAGCCTGTGCCCACGTGGCTGGGATGAGGCATGGCCTGGGTTGGGGTCACCTCCTCTGCATGACGACTCCTCGGGAGCCCATGGGAACTCTGCCTGCAGCAGCTCCAGGATGGTACATCACTACAAGCTGATGCACGGCAGGGAAAAGCCCGACCCATTGGGGTGCATGGGGAGCACGAGGGCAGGGAGTCTTCAGCCAGAGCATGGCCCCGGGGCTCAGAGGGCTGCAGAGGAGCCAGCCCCTTCCCTGCACGCAGTGGCCCCGGGAGAGGAGCTCTGTTTCAGGCTCTGCTTTGCTGAAATGCACTTATTGATGTTTGATTAAAAGCAGCTCCTTGGATGTAAACATATCAACTTCTCTCAATTGCTGGGGTCCCAGGAGAGTGGCACGTAGCCCAGAGCAGAGGAAAGCAGCAAAACAAACCAAAAGAAAACCCCGACCAGCCATGCAGGCAGTATGGGCAGGGCTGGGAGGCACGCTGTGCCACCACTGCACACCAGCCTGGTGATGCCCACGGTGACCAAGGGAAGGAGGATGCACGTGGCCAGAACTCCTGCAGCCGTCAGCAGCCTTCTGCACAGGGCAGGCTCCTGCACGCCAGAGCTCCTGTTAACACGGCTCCGACAAGAGCCACGTCCCGTTTGCTGGGCAGAGATAAGGCTGTCCACAAAGGGAGCTGTCAGTGCCCCACGTGCCATCCCCAGCCACGCTGGGACAGGGGCAGCTGTACAGCTCAGCAGTGACAACTGAATGAGAACGGTGACAGCGGTGAAAAGGGCTGCGCCCGCCTTCCTCTCCCCCCTCTTTCTTGTTTAGAGCCAGCTCTGTGATGTTAATTTGATTGCACCCGTTTCAGCTTCCTTTCTACACTGATTAGCTGAGTTCCACCTGAAGCATGAGATTAATTCAAATTGCATGGCAGCAATCAGTGATGCTCCTGCAGGAGGACACCGAACCTCCCAGCACCTCTGGTCCTGCCCAGTGCCCAGTGAGCCCCAACCACCAGCACTGCCCTGGGGGACTTGGACAGCCCTCATGCTCTGCTCTGGAGCACAGGACAGCGTGCAGGCAGGTGCTAAATGCCATTTAGCACGCACTTCAGAGCCCCTCACCTGCACCTGTGCCAGCCCCGGGCGCACACTCGCAGCCTCCAGCAGCCCACACCTCTCGCTCTGCAGAGCGCTGGACCTGATGCTAACAAGTTGCTTCGGAAAGCACGGATGAACGCCCTCAGCCCTGCACAGCAGCGGGATGCTGCTGTGTTCAGACAGGTGCTGTGCTCAGGGCTGAGCAGAGCGATGTGGCAGTGAGGTCCCAGGGCCAGCACACGCCCTGGGCACTGTGCTCCCTGTGGTGCCCCAGCTGGGAACAGCACCATCGAAATTCCATTTGCACGCAGGTTTGCCACCACCTGACAAAGCAGCAGCTAACTCCTCCTGGCATCAGTGGGGCCGCTCCTGCTGCTCTGATTTATTGCCTCGGTCAGTGAGGGATGGGGCTGCACTTCCCATCCCGTGGTTTGGGTTCTGCTCAACTCCCACTTAACTCCATCCGCAGTGGCCTGGCCTGAAGCACAAGCCTGCACTGATCTGGCTTTAATTGGCCTGACATTTCACTAAACAAACAAAAATCAAAAAATGAAACAAAACAAAGAGCCCCATATAATGCTTAATTGGCTGCGGTGCTTCGTCTACCTATTCATTCGAACCTTTTCAAAGGCTGCTGAGGTCTCTGGGAAATGTAAAAGCACATGCATAATAAGGTTATGTGCTATTCAAGTCAGCAAGCAACCTGTCCTGGGATGCAATTATACCAGATAGCAGGGACACGGCAGCAGTTCAGGCTCCAAGACTTCGGCACACTCACTCGGGATTAATCGCCTTGACTTTGTACCTGCACCTCATTGAAGTGGGTTGTTTGAAGTCGCTCATTTCAGTTCATCAATCAGCGGGATAAATTAAACAGCTGACAGGGAGGGGAAAGGCTGCCCTCAGCCCTCCCCACGAGAAGCTGGCTGGGGATGGGGGGAAGCTGGGAAGGCAGCAATAAGACAAGCAGGGGGTGCTGGAGGCCAGCAGGAGCCAAACCGGGGCGCAGGGCAGGTGGGGAGCACAGCATGCTGCAGGCCAGCCCCACTGCCATGAGAGAGTTCTCCCTCCTGCACCTCTTCTGAGGGTTTGAACTCTTACGGCAGCACAATCGAAATAAATAGAGAGGCGCTGGAGATTATGTATTCTGCTGATAGCAACGGGAGAGGAATCCAATAATAAGCGTAGTTCAAACACGGTGTCTAACAACACTTCCCGGCCCAGCCCTGTCAAATTAGCAGAGCTATTTCCTTTCCTGCCGTATGATGTAGATTGATCGCCGGGTTTTATTAAGGACTAAGTGTTTTTAATAGCATAAGGGAAGTCTCCCCTGTAGGAGGGGAATCAATGCCCTCCATGCCCGCAATGATCCGGGGCTGCGTGATGCTGGGGCTGCGCTGGGCTGCTCTCTGCACGCAGCAGGCTGTGATTCTCATCCACCCATCTGTCCATCTGTTTTTTATCTGTCTGTCCATCTCAGCCCACCCCCAGCTCCATCCCAGCCATGACCTGGCTACTTACTCTTCACGGTGAGGAACATGGACTTGCTGATGTCTGTGCCCACCCCGTTGCTGGCCTGGCAGAGGTAGTAACCAATGTCCTCCTCCAGCACGTGGCGGATCAGCAGCGAGCTGTTGGGGAGGATCTGGATGCGGCCCGTCAGCGGGATGGGGTGGTACTGCTGGGGGTTCCCACTGCCTGGAGGGGGAAGCAGAGATGCATCACTGAGTGCACAGCTGAGGCAGGGGGTGCTTGTGGGGCTCAGTGGTGGGGTGACCCAGCAAGAAGGGTACTCGCCCCACTTGCACAGAGGTCCCCACACGCTGCTGTGTCCTCTCCCACGTACCTTTGGCATGTTTCCACATCACTTTGGGAGGAGGGTACCCATCAACGGAGCAATTCAGCACCCCGGCTTTACCATAAATGCCATCTTGGTTGTTGGGTTGAACCACAAACCGAGGAGGCACTGCATGACAGGAAGGAATCATAGAATCACAGAATGGTTGAGGTTGGGGATGACCTCTAAAATCATCTAGTCCAACCATCCACCTACCGTCAATCCCACTAACCACATCCCTCAGCACTACACCTACACGTTTCCTGAGCACCTCCAGGGACGGTGACTCCACCACCTCCCTGGGCAGCCTGTGCCAGTGCATCACCACTCTCCTAGTGAAGATTTTCCTAATATCCAACCTGAACCTCCCCTGATGCAACTCCAGGCCATCAAACTCTCATCCTATTGCTGTTTTCTGGGAGAAAAGACCGAACCCCACCTTGCTACAACTTCCCTCCGGGGAACTGGAGAGAGCAGTGAGGTCCACCTGAGCCTCCTCTTCTTGAAAATTATCTCTGCCTGTTGTTCCTCAGCCTGATTCCATCCGCTCCCATCCATCCTTCCCACCTTCCCACCCAATGGGGGGACCCCAAAGCTCTCACCCCTCACGATGAGCTGCCGCTCGCGGCTGACTGTGGCGGCGGCGTTGCTGGCGATGCACGTGTAGTTGCCGTTGTGCTTGAGGGAGACACTGGAGATCTGCAGGGAACTCATGAACTCCTTGCTCTCAATGGTGACGCCTGAGCCAGAGAGGATGACGTGCCCGTCCTTGCGCCATGTGATGTGGATAGGCATGTCCCCGGAGGAGACCACGCAGGGGATGTAGAGGAGCTGCCCGATGGAGGCTGGTGGGAACTCGAATGGCTGGATCAGAGGAGGGACTGTGGAGGGGAGAGGCAGAGCATGCTGTACAGCCCAGCTGGGGGAAGCCCTCACCTGTAGGGTTCAGGCCAGCAGAGGGATGAGGAGGGTGAGGAAAAGCAGTGTGTCTCCGGCTCCTGGCACTTGTCACAGGCTCGTGCATACCACTGAATCATTAAGGATGGTGAAGACCTCTAACATTAAGTCCAATTCCACCCCACTCCCACCATGCCCATAAACTGGGTCCCTCAGTGCCACACTTCCACGTTTCCTGAGCACCTCCAGGGGTGGTGACCCCACCACCTCCCTTGGCAGACTGTGCCAGCACCTGATTGCTCTTTTGGAGAAGAAATTTCTCCTAACGTCCAAACTGAACCTCCCCTGTCGCAGCTGGAGGCCATCACCTCTCATCTTAGCCCCAGCACCATCCCACAGCAGGACATGGCTTTGCAGAAGAGCGAGCCTGCTTGGGACCAGCACAGCAGTTCATATCCTATTGCCCCATCACCCGAAGCAATTTGCTGACCAGAAACAGGCAGGCTTTTGTCCACCCATAGCACTTCCAGGAGGGGTGGAAGACACTACTGAGCAGGTGACAGTATGACGTGACCATACGCAGGGCAGCACAGGGAGCTGCCAGCTCCAGCCCCTCTGTGTGCATCAGCTGAAATTCCACCTCAGCATTTATCTGCTCACAGAAAAGCAGTTATTAGATGGATGCTTTTCTTGAAGGCTATGGATTCAGAACCAGCCATTATCTTCCTGATAACTTAATTAGGCAACCGCAGCATCTCTGGCAATGTGGGAGGGGGAAGAAAGCAGAGAGAGGGAGACAATTAGCTTAACAAGGCTCAGCACCTGGTAGACGAGATCCTCTTTCCGCAGCCTCCATAATTAAATTAGCAGGCTGCCAATTGTCCCCTCGGCAGAAATAAGATGCCCTCTCATACAGACGTGGAGCCCCGGCAGGCAGGGCTCACCGTGCCACTGTGCACGGCCCCATCCCCACCCCACCCCTCACCCAGCGTGCTGCAAGGCTCTCAGTGCTCCAGCAGCACTGCTCAGGGCTCCAGGGACCATCCAGAACCAGGCTGGCCTCTTTTGGGTGTCCCAGAGCCCAAAGCCCATCCAAGCAGCCGCAAAGGGCAGCAATACGGGTCGGTCGTCACCCCCAAGACAGGCTGCAGCGACGTGGCTTGAGCTGCTGGAGCCATGGAGCCAGCAGCGCCCGCTTTCCATAATTAATGAATAATTAATTGGGAATGCACTGCAGTCTATTGCAGAGGGCTGGGCTTGTGCGCCTCCAAACACACCCCACAGGCCACTTGTGAGCACACAGCCTCTCGACAGAAGAGCTCTCCCTGTTCCATCTCCCCTTACCCAAAGCCCAAACCTCATCCTTCCTCCCCAAATGATCTTGTGCTGCATGCTCTGTCTGCAGCACTTCCCAGGTTCTCCCACACATGGCACAGCCCTGGCACCATACAGAGCCCCCGCATCACCCAGCACCGTGCTCCCACCGGTTCCTCTGGGCACAGCCAGGCAGCACGGCCCCAAGTGATTAATTAAAATGTTCCAAGATGTCTGCTGCTATATAACGAGCTGCGGGGCACCTCGACAATACAGAGAGCAGAGGATGCAGGAGGCTCCCAGTTGGGACATATGGCTGGGAGCCATGGGAGCAAGCAAGGGCTTGCAAGGGTGGCGGATAGAGGATGGAGGTGCTGGCGGGAGGGGCCCATAAAGATTTTACTGCCATTGCTTGGGAAGCCTGCGTAATTCACTGGTGGCACTTAGTGTGGCCGCCAGGCACTTGTGGCAATAAAAGCTTTACGGTGCTCCGCGCCATCCTGCACTCAACACGGTCATATTTATTTACTCTGCTGCTCGGAGTGAACTCCAAAGGTAGCAGAGGGCAGCTCAATTCCCCGCTGCCCTCTGTCCAATGGGCAGCACGTGCAGCCAGGCTGGGCTGGGTGTAACTCCGTGGAACGAAGGTGGATGGATGGCACTGCGTGGCAGCTCTCAGCCAAGGCAGTAAATCTGGGCTCATAGAGGTTTGCACGGCATTCACTTTCCAGGATATATGGATGAACTTCTGCGTCCACCTCCCAGCAATGGGCACAGAGCGAAGTGTGTGACTCAGCATCCCTCTGTGTGAGGATTTTGGTACAAGGGGAGGAACACAAAGGCTGGCTGTGGCCTGCAACGAGGGTGCAAGGGAGATCCATCCCCTTGGCACTGCCCGGAGGTTATCTGCAGCCCACACTTCCGCTAGCAAAGCCTCAGAGAAGAGCATTAGCTAATCAAGTAGTAGCATCTATAATCAGCTTGATGCACTCTCTTGCTAACCTGATTCATAATAAGAAAATGGTGGATGGGAGGGGAGGGTAGGAGGGGGATCAGCATAAGATCCGGTCCATAAATACCCTGCTCAGTGAGACAGAGGGAAAGACAATTGGCCAGCTCTGTCCCAGCGTAGCTGTGTTTGTCTGAATGATTTACTGCAAACACTGCACTGGCGACGGGCAGAGCCGACCCGACAACTCTGAGGACGGGAGATACGATAGCACTGTGCTCATAACACAATCTCAGCAAGTCACTGGGAGGGAATGCATCCGACTCAATTCATTAGGACTGATAGCTCCCTCAATGGGGCTGAATAATTGATGGCCTGTAGAAGCTTTTAAGATGTTCTGTGCGCTCGGAAGACCGAGAGTATTATTTTTTTAAAAGCTAACACACAGAGAAAAACATCAGTGAAGGTGATCCGAGCAAAGGTTAGATGTTTTAATACACTGTGTTTACACCGTAAATCCTTGCTCCGCTGCGTGTAGCAAGAAATGGAGCTGGTGCAGCAGCAAGCACACAGGTGGGTGAGAGGTGCGATGCAAGCACAGCGTTTGGGCTGCAGGGCATCCCATGCAAAGCCTCTCTGCCTTTGCCCTTTGCAGAGATGGTCCCAGCACCACCTGAATGTTTGACCCAGGCCACCTCTGCAGCTCCTTACCTTTCACCGTGACGTGGACGCTCTGGCTGATGGAGAGCTGGGGCTGGATCAGCACGCTGCACAGGTACTCCCCTTCGTCCATGCCTTTCTGGACGTCCATCAGCTTCAGGGTCCCGTTCTCAAAGACCACTTGGCGGTGGTTATCGGGCAGCAGCAAAGAGTCCTTGTACCACTTGATGGAGTAATACGGGTACCCGATCACCCTGCAGTTGATGAAAGTGTCCCTACCCGCGACCGCCGTTATGTTCTTCATCGCCCGGATGCTCGGGGGACCTACATAGTGGGGAGGAAGGAAGAGGCAGGCTAGGTTAATTCCGAAGGGCGGTTTGTTTGCACACAGATCCGCTGCAAATGCTGCTGCTGCCCCTCAGAGGGACACCAGAAGCTGCTGAGAGACACCTGGGGAGTGCTCCCAACCGCCCCAGCTGCTCTGCCAAATGGCCTTGGTGCAGAACTGCACGCAGGGGCCTCCCTTCCATTTGTACATTTATTTATTTTCAACTGAAACAGCCCATTCCGTGCCTCTCACTGGTTGCCTGAGTACTGCCCAAAGCCAGCTCGCCCCCTGTTCCCAGCTGCTCTCACGCTGGCTGGAGGACTGGAGGCATGCTGCAGGTGAGTATTATAACAAGAGGTTTCATGCTTCAGTAATTATATTGTTCTTGTGGCTGTCGTATAAAATAGCAAACCCATCTGCAGATTAACTCCATCTTGGCTCCTCACCCTAAGTGGTGAGGATGACAGCTTAGCAGACACTCCAGATAAGCCAAGGTTGCCTTTAGTGTGTTTCCGTACATTAAGTCCCACTGCCCCCAGATGGGGGGCACCCATCAGCTGTTGGTAAGGTTTGGGTGGGAGATGCTCTGTCCCCATGGAGCAGGGAGGTGTCTGAGGGCACAGCAGCATGGATTCCCCCCCTGGTGCACCATAAGAAGGAGCAGGGAGAGATAAATTAGCATCTGTAACTGTCTCCTGGGCCTGTTGGAGGGACTTGCTCAATTCCAAGGCAAAAAAAAAAAAAAAAAAAAAAAGCCTGAATCTTATCTAGTGACAGGCAGTCAGGACCAAAAGAGGGAGAGAAAAAAAAAGAAGACAATGAAACATCCTCATTCAAAACGCTGCAATTGCTTCTCGTGGCTGGGACATGAACTCGCTCCAAATTTAGCAGAAAATGGCAGCAAAATCCAGACTCTCCCGGGATCCCAGCCAAAAAGCCACTAGATCCATTTCAAACCTGAGACACAGACAAACACAGCTCTTCAAGCCTCTTTCTCAGTAGATAAATTAATGTTACCTTGACTCTGCTCTCACCTACGAGCCTAGAAGCTTTAACTGGTGATTATGAACGGGCAGGGGCTTACAGCACGCCCCGTGCCCTGCAGAACGCCCTACGACACACAGAACAACGCGCTCCAGTGTGACAACGCATGATTCACACAGCTGTGGCTTTAGCAGACAAAGAAAACACAGACACAACACATCCAAGCTCATTTTCCATCATTCCCCGTGCTGCCTCATCATCACTTGTAACGGGATCGGGGCTGGATGGGGTGAGCTGGGGTCCTGGGTTGGTTTGGGGACACATCACTGGTGACTGCAGAGGAATGGACAGCACAGGTCACTTCTGAGCCACCAGAAGGTCCTTCATGGAGGTGCTTGCTGCACAGACCCAACGCTGGGAAGGGTGAAAGCAGAGCCCAGCAGGGAGGTGCCGCCCCTCTGGGAAGTGTTGCTCTGGATGCGCACTCAGTTCAGTGCCCCGCTCTGCGCCACGAGGAAGATCCATCCCATGGCTTTGGGGGCCAGCAGGGCTGCAGGGGGGTCAGGCATGGAGGATCTGCACGGCTGGGAAAGGGCAGGGGCGAGGAGGAACAGAACACAACCAAAAGCCCAGTAAAAGCCCTATTCTGATATTTAAAAGTAGACAGGCACCTCTTACGTTTATTCGCGCTTGGTATTCGGCGCTGCCCACCGAGTTCCGCGCGGTGCACCGGTACACGCCGCCGTCCTTGATCTGCGGGCTGGTGACGTTCATGTGGCTCACCGTGGTGCCGTCCGACATGGTGTACTGGTTGGTGCGGTGCCCGTTGTCCCGTGGGATGGGCTCGTCGTCCAGGGCCCAGGTCACGGTCGGGGGCGGCGCGCCCTTGGCGGCACACATCAGGGAGAACTGCTCCCCGGGGTTCACCACCTTCTCGCTGAAGGAGGAGACGATGCGGGGGGTCCCATCTGGGGGCACCCAGCGGGAGCGGGGTTAGGGCACGGCTGCAGTCACCCGCACGGATGCGCCCGTGCCCCTGTGCCCTGTGTGCCCTCGGCTCAAAGGGTGCCCATCCCAGCTCCAACACCCAAGGATCGCCATCCCGTTGTCACAGAAAAGGCGAGAAGATGCCTTGTGGAAGGCGGGGTGCCCACCCTGCTGGCACTCGTTTCCCTCTCTCCTTGCATAAAGCATCCAGGGATGAGGCAGCTCGGAAAGGGGCAGAGAAAAAGCCACCACCAACCCCCGCCCCAAGGAAGCCAGCTCACCCTCCAGCATGATGATGGAGAAGTCCTGTGCTGTCTGGGACTTGCGGGTGGCAAAGCACTGGTAGGCTCCAGAGTGGCTCTTTTGTGCTGCTGTGATGAGGAGGGTTTCATTGCTGATGCCCCGGATGGAGATGAAGTCATCCACCACCACCAGGTCTGTGTTGCGGTACCAGCGGATGATGTACTCAGGTGACCCACTGAGGGCACAGGAGAGGATGACGGTGCTGCCGATGCCCGTCTTGAGCTTCTTTGGTGTGAGGGTCACACGCAGAGGGTCTGTGCGAGAGAGCAGTGACATGTTGGGGATGCTGAGCAGCGGGTGCCTCCTTTGCCTTTCCGTCTCTGGAATCACCAGCCTACATGCAAAATGTCACCACGCAGCTAGGGGTGGCAACCCTGTCCTCCCTCATGCTGCTTAATGGGTGTTAATGTTGGGGTGGCAGTAGGGACGTGGCTCTTTGATGGGACAGAGCCGAGTGGAGATGTGCCAGGGCAGCCCGGGTGCTGCTGGTGGCTGCAGGAACCCCCAGGAGCAGAATGGGCGGTAAATATTTGGCCTGCCCAGATGGTATTTACTGTTTGGCTGGAGCTTATTTTATGTAAATCAGCAAAACAAAGCACAGAGGCACCTCGCAGAACATTGCTATCCAGCAATTTACATCCCGTGGTATTGCACTGCTTTTTCCAGAGGTCCCGATTAAAGCGGTAAATCAGGGGATGGCTGCAGATCTGCTGCAGCAGCATTACAAACTCCCCCCGAACGCCCCGAGCACCACATCGAACACGCTGCGTAGCGAGGCACGCACGCAAAACACAAAGCTGTACGGTTTCCCAGAGATGGGCAGGAGGCAGCTCTCCCCTCCAGCACTCACCGATGACCGTGAGGGTCCCTGTGACCTCTGCAGACCCGAAGGTGTTGGTCACCTCACAGATGTAGGTCCCGCTGTCCTCCACGCGCAGGTCGGCGATGCTCAGCCCCGTGATGCGTTTGGCCCAGCGGCCGTCAGCAGGCAGCGGGCGCCCGTCCTTGAGCCAGCGGATGGCAGGGTTGGGGTATCCCGAAGCGATGCAGGGCAGCTCCACCAGCCGGCCTGCGCGCACCTCCCGTGACTGGAAGCTGTCTAGCATGGTGGGGATGGACTCAGCTGGGTCTGCGTTCGGAGAGGAAATCAACTCACCCAGAGAAAAGAGGGGAGATGCGCTCCTGCTCCCGGCCAGTGTGGAGAGCTGGGCTCTGAGCTGATGGGGACGCAGGGAGCAGTGGGGCAATGCTGTGTCACCCGGTGGAACCTCCCCAGGGAGCCTCACCCGAGCGGCTGAGGGATGGATAAACTCAGCACTGTAGGAATTACTCAAGGTGACACCTAATTGGTGCAAAATACACAAATTCTGTGGCACATTTCAAAATTTACAAGCAAAAGGGGCCCATCAGGCAGCTGGGAAAGGAGAAAATTAATCACCAAGTCTCAGGCGTGAAATTAAATTCCAGGGGAAAGAAACCTCTTTCATTACTCCCAAGCAGAAGTAAAACGCTGTGACGTGTAAATAATGACAGCGACCAGGAGGGGACAGAGGCACATCGAATGCAAAGGGAGAGGGAGCCGGGTGCCCTGTGGCTGCCCACGCTTCTCTCTGGGATCCAACAGGACCGGGTCGAGGAATCTCAGCCATTCCCAACCCCATCCCAAACCCTCTGCAGGGGTTAATTCAAGGAGTTAGCGCGGGAACCGTGCACACGTGGCTAGAAAAACCATATGGCAGAGCGCGGGCGAGCTGCAGCTGACGAGCGGGAGAGACGATGCAGCTCCCGAGCAGAGTAATTTGGGCAGTGAGCGGAGCCAGGAGCGCCCGGAGCCAGCCGGCACTACGGACTGCGCCGCTCGGCCGCAGTATCGCTTGCTTCTTCGTCACATCGCGTCAGGCTGCTCACATCGCCGGCTGTCACATCGCATCGCCGCGCGCCCCGTCGCCTCCTGCTCAGGGTGCTGCATGGCACGGCTGCCCACCGCCGGGCACTGGGGCACGGCACGGACCCCCCGTGGTCCTCGCACCCCCCCCTGGGACATGGGCAGGGGTGCACCCACAGTGGGGCCCGCAGGCTGGGTGCTGTCCCCAGGGCTAGATGGGACTGGGCACATGGCTGGCACACCTCGGGAGCCTCGCGCTCACCTGACACCGAGAGCCTGGCCCCGTTGCTCTGCCGCGTCTCCCCGCTGTACTTGTGCTTGGTGATACACCTGTAGGTGGACAAGGCATCTTCCTTCTGCACGTCCGATATGTACAAACCTCCATAAGAAGTAATAAAAAACCTATTTTCTGGAGACACAAAGAGGAAAGGGAGGAAAAGGGTGAGTGTGTCCTCGCACCACGTGCTCTTCTCCTGTACACAACCCCTGCTCGCGGGGTCGGCATCACCAGGGCTGCAGTTTGGGTAGGTTGGCAAGGATGAGTGCTGCACATGGGTGTGCAACAGCAGCCCACATGTCCCTGGGCACTGCACTCCCCCGGAGCATCGCTCATGCTGTGGCACACATCCTGCCCACGCACTGAGGTATGTGGGCTGTCCTTGCAGCCTGCCTGCAGCCCATGGTCCCAATGCCAGTGCCCAGCTGCACAGTGTTGGCTGTGCAGGATGCTGCGGGGCACGGCCCTGGGCTCGCAGTGATTCCGTGGCTGCAGTTGAAGAAGGGAGCACAGGCAATGAAGCCCATCTTGGTGTGCTACATAGCAACGCTGCAATTAAAAGTGAATCCGTCCTGCTGAGTTAATAATTAGCTTAACTTACTTAGAAGCATGTGAAAACAAATAAGGGCTTGAGTTGATAGTGGAGCACCGGGGGAAGATTGCTGAGGCCACCGGGTGGCACAGCACAGCCCTGTGGCACTGCCTGGCTGCCTTTAGGTAAGCCCAGGCACGTGGGAAAGGCACGAAAAGCAAACCACCAGAACAGCCTCTGGAGAGGATGGCAGAACTTCTCCCTGCCCCCAGAAGCAGCGCTGGAGGCTACAGATTGATACAAAGCAGTTCTGCACCCAGGAACTGGAGTGTGTGCATCACAAAAGCCAGGTGAAGGGTAGACCTGACCCTGCTGGCACTGCCCCAAATCCCACTGTAGCTCAGCTGGACAGGTGAGTTTGACTCTAATTGAGAGTATTTGGGACTCCAGACAGAGGAAATAGAAGCCTCACTAAGATGCAAGTCGAACTGTGGTTTAATGGAAGGCACAGGCAGGAGAAACTTGAGCATCCCAAGAGCCCAGGAGAGGACTGGAGGGGTCGGTGCCCCACACCATCAGTTGGTGGCATTAAGAGCTTCATGCAAACCTCTGTAAAAGGGAAGGGGGAGCAGTCCTGCAAACGCAGCTGAAATAACATGCAAATCAAGCATTAATTTTTCATCTCCCATCAAACCAGTAAGCAGAGAGCTTTGGCTGCACTGGAATTTGAGAAGGGGGGAGTCAGTTTCTATGGTAACAGCTGCTGCATTTTGCAAAGTGCTCTGCAGCCCCAGCTGGCCTCCCCCACAGCGCGCACTTCTGTGCATGCCTAACTGCAGCCCTGCTGCCAGGCGCGCTCACAAGTGCTCTGGAAACAAAGACTTGGAGAGCAGCAGCAATGTGCAGGGACCCAGGAGCAGCAGCAGCACCACGGGGACCTCGTGCCACCTTGGACACTTGGCTCCTGGAGCCAGCATGCACAGATCTAGGTGAAGCTCATGAGTTGGGTAAGAGCCAGACAGAAGTGCGGCTTTAAAGATGCCATGGCATTAAATGTAAGGTCTACACAACCTGACAACACAGCCTCAATTCTTTTTTTTTGTTTTTTTTTCTTCCCAACGAGGGACAAATAACTTGGTTGAGGAGCACTGCATTGGTTCAAGGGAAAGATGCAGGGCAATAATTGATGTAAGCAGGTCTGACGGAGACCTCACCGGAGTGACTTATGGCTCAGTTAGCCAGCGAGATTAACGTCGAAGGTCGCCGAGCAAAATCAGATCTTTCTGCCTGCCAGGAGGTGGAAAAGCTTTACAGGATGCAGAGGATTAAGTACATCCACAGCCAGGCTGGAGCTGTGTGCCTCTAATAACTCTTTCAGCCAGATCTCAGCTGCTTCTGTGGCAAAGGCTTTGCAGTACCCTTCTCCCCTCTCCCTGTTGTGGGGTGCCCATCACCAGAGAGCTCATCAGCAGGGTACCCACCACCGAGATAGCCATTGCCAGGGCACCCCTCACCAAGGTATCCATCACTAAGGTACCCATCATTGAGGAATCATCACCAGAGTGCCTGTCACCAAGGAACCCATCACCAGAGCACACATCACGGAGGCACCTGTCACTGAGGCACCCATCGCCAGGAAAAAGTGGTGCTCTCCTGCGTGCAGAACATTAGGAGGATCTCCCCCTGTACACACACACATCCCTGTGCTTTCTGCTACTGAAATCCCATCCCCATCCAGCAGCCTGCAGTGACCATGAAGCTCGAACATCAGTTCCCAAGGGCCTTCCAATTCCAAGAGAAAAATTACAGTCGATACAGGTTACCAGTTACCACTCCATCCAATATAGATTTATAAAAACAATGGGGTCAGGGCTTCAGGAGAGAGCACATTTTATAGTTCATGAGACTAATGAGATAACTTTCCCTTGGTACTCTGGGGCCAATATTTCCTTACGCAGTCTATTTTAACTGCTGGAGAATCAATAGGTGCCAGCATTTATGAATTAGCCATACTTGGAGCATATGCAACCCAAGGCATCCCGGACAAATTCAATAAATGTTTGGTGCTATTTGTGGCCACGTTTAAAGTGACAAATGCCTCCCTTGGGTGAAAGGCATGGAGAGGGAAGCCCCTAAGTACACAGCCCGTGGTTTCTCTGCGTGGGAATGAGAAGCCTCCCAAATGCCATTCACCAAAGGGAGCCAGGAGGGACTCCTGGTCCACTCCATGTTCCCCAGACCAGGGCTGGTGCCACGGCACCACACGTCCCTTTATCCCAACGCCTGACCCCGGGGTCGCTGCTTAGCAAATACCCAAAGCGGAGGGCGCCCGGATTAGGCGCGAAGATTAAAGATCCATCCATCCATCCCAGAGATGGTAAATAGGAGCCGCGACTCGAGCCCAATGCAAATTTAATAAGAGCTGCACGATATCTGACAGATTTATTTACATGTTTCCCTGCACACAGGATCCCAGGGGACGTGTAAGGCAGTCGCAGGCTCCCCAGCCCTTTCAAAGGAAACACATTTCTCCTACGTAGCCAATGCAAAGCTGAGCAGCCCAGCACCCAGCACAGCGCTTCCACCTTGAAGTTCCGTGGGCATCTGTAAAATCACCGACTCCAGCTGAGTAAGTGGGTCACGCTTTGCACCAAAGGGCTCCCTGCCTTCTTTCTCCTCCTCCTCAATCCAGGAGGAACGGGGCTTTGCTGGAACGAGAATACCGTGTCCTAGAAATGTCGCTTTGGGGAGGCTGAGGCACTGCACCCCAGCTTTGCTGCATCCCAGGCACTGCGGTGGGGTGGCGGCAGCTTCCAGAACGGTTCCCCCGAGAGGAGGATGGAGGGGATACTGGCACGAGGGAGCAGCCCTGCAGCCAGCTCTGTGTGTGCTCACCAGTGCCCAGTGCAGTGCCAGCTGCCAGCCGGTGCACAAGAGCCGGAGCGCACGGTGAGCTTTGTGCAAAAGCCCTAAAAACCCCTCCCAGACAGCTGCGGAGCATCACCAGGACCTCCCCTTGCAGACCTAAATTTAATCCCTCCCCACGCTCACTCCTGGCCAGAGCACCACAGAAGCACTGAATCACAGCAGCATGCAAGGCCACCCCAAAATCTACGCTCCCCCACCAGGCTGAGACCCACACAGCGGGGATGGATGAAGTCGGGGAGTCACGGCAAGCTGCCCACCTCCCCCTCCCCTTAATCTCCTTTATAAGCATGGCTCTATCTCCTCCTGTTACAGGATTAACACCCATCTCTCATTCTCCTCTTGCAACAAGATTTTATTTCTAATTACGCTGTAATAAAACTGGGCGCGCTCCCAGGGTTGCTTCCAAATGACTTGTAGACACTCGGCGAGATTGGATCCTACTCGGGCCCATTGTCAGCGCGCCTGCCTGACATTCATTAGACATGCATGAGGGAGATGTTTTAAGAATGGAATTGCATTTAAATGGGCTTTCTGAGAAGGAGAGATGAAACAAAAAAAACAAGGCAGAGGGAGAAAAAGACGCTGGAGCAGCTGAGGAGCGGATGTAATTGTCAGCTCGCTGTCACACAGCTGCCCTGCTCCCGGTGGCACAGGAGGGGCCGAGGGGCCAAAGGGCCAAGGGGCCAGGGTCTGGCACTAATCCCCCAATAAACCCCATCCCGTGCCCTCCAGAGCTGCAGTACAGCAGCAGATAATTTTCTGCTGAATTACCTCTTAATGCGGTACAGAATTACCTGCAGGACGGCGGGTTGCAGGGGACAAGTGAATAAACACCAAAGGAAATGTCCTGGTTTTCCCCAGCCTTGTGTTTGGTTCTGACCACCAGATTTACGGCCGGGGGGCGGCGGTGTGGGAACAGCCCCTGCAAACAGCTGCACGACTGAGCTGGGCTCTGCATGACAGGGCTGTGCACTGCATGATGGAGCAATGCACTGTGCAACGGAGCTGTGCACTGTGCAACAGAACTGTGCACTGCGTGCTGGAGCCGTGCATGGTACGATGGAGCTGTGCACTGTATGATGGAACTACGCCCTATATGATAGAGCTCTGCACTGTATAACAGAGCTGTGCATGGTACGTTAGGGTTGTGCACTGTGTGATGCAACTGTGCACTGTGTAACTGAGCTGCACGCTGTACAATAGAGCTGTGCACTGCACAGCAGAGCTGTGCACGGTACAATGGAGCACCGCACTGCATACCGGAGCTGCTCACTGTGTGGTGGAGCTGTACCATGGAGCTGCGCACAAGGGAGATAAACTGCTTGCAGACACCCAAATTCAAGGGATCAAAAGTTGAGGAATGAATGATTCAGCTCATAGGGAAGCTGACGGGTGAGAGCCACTGTGCTGAAGCTCCCACATGCCATAGCCCAGCTCTCCCTGCCCCACATTTCCTCCTCTTTCCTGGAATCTTACAGGCCAGGTAACAGTCAGCATCTACATCATTCTACTACTGGTGCCACAGGCTTGCCTTCTGTGTTTCTTTCTCTTCGGGCAATGGAGGCACAAGGAGAAGTTTGGGTTTTCTGCACAGGAAGCTTTTTAACAAAAGAGCAAAAGGCTGCAGTTTGTAGCTGCAACCACAGTCCCAGTAGGAGCTTAAGGAAATCATCACAGAAATGCTAATTTCATTTAACACCAGAAAATGAAAAATGCCACTGTCACTTTAATACGCTGTGCATATCTTATTTCCAGTGCACCATTGCTTCAGACATTTTCCTTCCCCAGTTTGCTTGCTTGCAGCGTGCACCAAAACCTGGGTGCCACCCCCCAGCCTTACAGTCAGCAAACCTGGGGAAGCAGATGCTAAGAAAGATCTCTTTCTATTAACTCCCTGGGAAGCAGCACGTCCTGCAGGGCTGCGAGGAGTTATTAAATCAAGAGTAATTATTTACCAAAGGGCCATTCTCAGAACTCACTTCTACAGGAGTAAATGCGGAATTGTGCCGCCGACAAACCGGGCTCACGCGGAGCAGAACGGCCCTCGCTGGGTTTCAGACACTGCTGAGCTTTTTTGGCCCGACCCCCCCAGCACCGCAGAGGACTGAGGAGGAATCCATCTCCCAAGGTGGTCCAGAGACGCCTGATTCCAGCAGAAAATTACAGAACAGGATGAAGAGCATTACAAAATGAAGAGGAGGGGACTCGAGATTTCCATGGCTAATCCTGTTAACGAGACAATTTCTTATCAAACTCATTATGTGGCGCAGAGCGGAGGGGAGGGACGGGCTGGCAGTGGGGCTGGGGGGGCTGAGGGCAGCCCCATCCCCACAGCACATTGCTTCGGCACAAACTGTATTTTCATTTCTGAAGACAGCTAAATATTACCGGAGTGACATTTAGTGCAACACAGTGCCGTCTGCTTCAGCTCCGCATCGAGTCCTCTCCTCTCCTCTCCTCTCCTCTCCTCTCCTCTCCTCTCCTCTCCTCTCCTCTCCTCTCCTCTCCTCTCCTCTCCTCTCCTCTCCTCTCCTCTCCTCTCCTCTCCTCTCCTCTCCTCTCCTCTCCTCTCCTCTCCTCTCCTCTCCTCTCCTCTCCTCTCCTCTCCTCTCCTCTCCTCTCCTCTCCTCTCCTCTCCTCTCCTCTCCTCTCCTCTCCTCTCCTCTCCTCAGCAGAGGGGATGGCAGGCATTAGAAAAAAAAAAAAAGGAAAATAATCCACTCGTGGCAAAGAAACAAATGATGCTTTTTAGGATTTTTTTTTTAACTTCCCGTTCCGATGAGCGCCATTCTATGGGAAGAGGTGAGAACCAAACGCTTCAGCCCCCAGGCTTGGCACCGCCATGGAGCTGACCAGATGCCCGCTCCCAACCAACCCCTCTGATTTTGACCCCCTCCCCCCCAACGATTGTGGGTGTTTTTAGTGCAACTCCGTGACGGCGCTGTCATTTTCTAATTTTTTTTTTTTTTAATTTCTTTTCCGTTTGCTATTTCAAAAAATCGCGGACCTCGTCAGATTTCATGCTAATGAGAAGGGAATCTGGATCGGGAACTGTGCAGAAAATTTGCATCTCAAAGAGGAAAACAGGAAGTCACTAAGAAAGGAAAATCCACCGCTGAGGTGTCGTTCATGGCCATAATTAGGCTAATGCTGCTCCATTCTGTCAACTCATTCTCATCAGCCTCGGGGTGACTCATGGGGGACATTGGGCTCCTTCCCAACGTGACCCCAATAAAGACTGAGGGCTTCTGGAGCCTTCTGAACCAACAGTGCCAAAGGGACCCCCCAGCTGCACCATGGCACTGCTTCCCTCTCGTGCACTGAAGCTCTTCACTTAAAGAAAAGGTGAAAATATGGCAACAGCCTGATGTCAGCACCAACCTCCTCAATAGGTTGGCCATGGGGTGCCCTGGAGCTGCCCCGTGCCCCCTCTGGCCCATTTGGTACAGACCCAAATGGTGCAGTTTTCCCATCAATTTCCCTCTGATTTCTTTAATTGGGTTTTGCTGCTGTTGCAGACATTCCTGTGCAAACAATGTGGAATAGCTTTAACCAAGCTGTTTGCTCATAAAGAGCCGTCGTGAGCACGGAGGGTGACAGAAATGGGAAAGGTTTGATGAAAACACTGGGGAAAACAACGGGTTCCTCGGCCCGTTCCAATCCATCAGCAATTTGGGTTATTAAAAATACAGGAGGAAACAAATCCTAACGTTTGCAATCAAACCTGGAGAAACCTTGAAAGGACAAATACCTGCATAGGAGGAAATGTGTCCCCCCACTGAAGCCTGCAGGAGTTGTGTTGCAATTATGACAGGAGCGAGGCTGCTGGATAACGTGAGAGTTATTTTCCCCACTTACGTTGTCAAATGATCATTTCGCCCTGCAGTGAAATCTCAATAATTATAACGCCGAACCACGAAAGAACAAAGAAATAAAAAAGCAGCGAGGGTTTTTCTGTGTGTGTGTGGTTTTTTTTTCTGAAGGATCAGGTTGGGGAGAGCTGCAATCAGAGGGCTGAGAGTGCAATTTTTCCCTAATTATCTCCTTTAGGGCCGTGCATCAGCAGCGAGATCCCCATCGGCTGCAGGGAGCACTGTGCACCAATGGGGCTTTGCATGGGCTCCAGTGGGATGTCCTGCAGTTTGGCTGCACCCCTTTGCACAACAGTCACTCTTGCAAGGGGAAAAGCAACGGGAAATAAAAGAGAATGGGAACAGAGAAGGGGAAGTGGGGCGAGGCGGGGGGATAAAGAAGGGGAGGAAGAAAAACAAGACGACAGAACGCTTGCTCCACAGCCCTCGGCTAAATTACAAACCGGTTTACTGAGGTGGAAAGCTGCAGTGAGCTGAGGAGGAATATGTGGAAACCATCTGCAGATTTAAAAATAATCTATTTTACGATCACCCTCGAACATATTCTTTTGCGGAAACCAAATAGGATTTGTTGTTGTTGTTTTGTATAAACTGTTAGGGGAAAATTACTAGAAACATGCAGGGGGTTTTGCCTTCTTGAGTACTGAGAGTCTAAATATGCCCTTCCTTATGTTTAGAATAGTAACAGTCATCTTAAAATTAACTTGGTCTGCATCAGAGCCTCCAACAGTAGCAATTCTGAGCCTGCAGAAAGCAGGACAGACCTGCGCTGGGTATCTCCGCTTCGTGCTGACAGATGTCTTCCTACATACAGTAAATATAGGTCGTCTTTTCCTACCCGGAGAACTGTGTATCTTAATTAACCGGGCCACTAGCAGCATATGTAATGATTTTTTTGCAGCTTGCTCAGTAAACCTTGCCTTACTGAGACGCAGAAGCACGAAACATGCGTGCGAGCCACCCTCTGCCCTCATCCCCAGCCATGCACACACTGCAGTGTGGCTTCAGCTTTTGTTTTTCGCTAGGAAATCTGCAACCAACACAGAGCAGGTGCCCTGGTGCTCAGCTTCACCCCGAGAGCCACATGTCCCACGGGATGAGCAGTGCCACCGCTTTGCCATCATGCCAGGAACAGGGGGGCCTACAGTGTCCTTACCAGGAGGAAAGGGATGCAGGATGCAGCAAGATGGGGGGACATGGAATCAGAAAGCCCCACACTTGGGATGCTCTGGCTGCATGCAAAGCAGAGCAAGAAGTTCCCTGGGACTTGCATAGGGAAGCACAGAGGCCAGGAGGCTCCTGCTGCAAAATGGAACAGCACAGGAGTGCTGCACACTGTGCCAGGCTGCGCCTATTCCTGCTGATCCGAGAGCACGCTTTGATTTGAAGAGGAAAGCCAGCAGCCCTGCACACGGAGCTCTCACTGCCAAAATGCAGGATTGGAGCAGGGCGGTCCCACGCTGCCCTGAGCTGCTGCTGTCCCGCATCGGGCACATGCACAGCTCCTCCACCCCTCCCTGCTGCTTACCAGGGGAAAAGCCAAGTGAAGTCAGCTCGAACAAAGGGCAGAACTTCTTCCCCGCTCATTAGCACTGGAAAAGCGGCAGCAAAAAAAAAATCCCCAGGACATAACCTTCTCTTTGACTGTGAAGTCTGAATGGCTCAGAGTGAGCGGTTACACTTATTCTTTGCATTTCCCCTTGCACAAAGAGCTGGAGTGCGTGTTTTTCAGCAAGAAAAAGGAGGTGCCCCAAAGCTGGGAGCATCGCTTCCCCATGCAGGGACCCAGCAATGGCAGCAGGAGGAGAGGAGCTGCTACGCCATCAGCTGCGTCTTATCAATGATTATCAAGACAAGGCGGATGTATGTCGACCTACTTAGAGGTCTGTGAGAGATAACGGCGACGGAGCCCTGCTAAATCCTTGCAGTTTGTCCACCCAACAAACAGCGCTGGGATGCACCCTGCAGAACAGATGCATGGCTTTGGTCCCTGGGCCATCGATCACCAACACCAAGTACACCCCAGCATCCCCCCGGTGTCAGGGACATGAGCAGGACATCCCTCTTCTGTCCTTTTTGTAGCTGCCTACGGACCTGGAAGCCAAAGTTAGGCAAATCCAACCATGAAACGATTTGCAATTTCCTAGCAACGAGCAGTGAAATGGTGGGGCAGCTCAGCAGCAGGGCAGGGGAACTGCACGTGGAGTCTTTAAATGAGGTGAGTGTGCCATGCACTGTGCTGGCGCTATGGCTGCTAAGGGCAGGAGTCCACTCACATTTCATCTATAAAAACACCGCTGCGTTCACATGCACCCACTAATTACTCAACCTGCTCCTCTATCAGGGGAATAATGAGGGGAAAAATAATCAGAAATCTGGTCAAAACCCACCAATGCACTCCTGCAGCATTCCAGCATATCTGCTTGCTGCAGCTTTGGGGCACGGCTGCTCGGCTCTGGGCACAGCACAGAGGTGTGGGCAGCACTTCCAGAACCATAGAATCATTAAGGATGGAAAAGATCTCCAGGATCATCTAGTCCAGCTGTTCACCTACCACCAATACTGCCCACTAACCATATCCCTAAGTACCACACCTACACATTTATTGAGCACCTGCAGGGATGGTAACCCCACCACCTCTCTGGGCAGTCTGTGCCAATTCCCAACCACTCTTTTGGAGTTTTTCCTGATATCCAACTTGAACCTCCCAAGAAAGCAAGCACAACTGAAGCACCCACCCAAATGGATGCATCAGGAGGAAGGGGATCCAGGAAGGCCATCTTCCCATTTCCCAACTTCTCCACTCCTCTTAGGAACCAGGCTTCCATGCTAAAGGACAAGAATGCTGCCAAGGGGAGCCTTGCTGTCCCTGTACCCTTAGCTTCACTAGAATCAGTGTCAGTGCCTGGCAGAGGGGAATGGGAGCACAGCCCCCCCTGCACACAATGCAATCATGTGCAGGGGAGGTGAGGAGGGAAACAAAAGCCAGCAATAAATCACCACCCTGCTGCTACCCAAGGAGATATAATTAAGTTTATGCCTAGAGTGGCTCTGCTGACGGTAGTCCTGGAATGAGATAAACAGAACGCACGAGGTTAGGCTGTAATGATACAGGAGTGGATTGGCAGGTGATACCTTTGCTTAGCAGTGGTGCTCAATTAGTCAGCTGCAATTTTCACATGCAAGCTGCAGGGCAGAGAGCCACCGGGTCTCTGTTCCCCTCCTGGGCATGGGGTCACCCCATGGTGTTGCTTGCGACCCACTTCTCCCTGAGTCCAGGCTTAGCTTTAAGCACATGAAATGTCCACTGATCTCCAAAGGATTATTTGTGGGCTTAACTGATGTGCAGGTCATCCTGCAGGCCTTGGGTGGATGCTCGGCATCTCTGTGTTTTAGGAGAAAATTTCCTAACGCTTCCTAAATATTCTCCTCCATTCCCATACAAAAAAAAACAAAAAACAAAAAACAAAAAACACCACCAACAAAGCACAAATCCAAATCCAAGCCACTAGGAGCTCTGGCAAATGACCCACAAATGCCACATGTGGGGATTCTGCACCCCAAAAGTAGCTCCAGCCATGGGAAAGGTGAGGCTGTGCTGCAGGGAGGAGGGGGCACCCCGCAGACCCTGCAGCCTTTTGGTGCACAACGGGCGCTGAGCTCAATGCCTGGCCCTGCTGCCCTGCGGCCGCGCTGTGCCGAGTGCCCAGCTGCCATCTGGGCACATCACTGCATTTGTTCCATGCGTGTATGAGAGAGGGGGTGGGGGGAGGCTGGGGAAAAGCAGGCTGCAAAATGAATTCAGCATCAATTATTCTAAAATATGCGTGTTAATACGGGAAGGGCTCCGTGGCTGCATTCATCTCCACTTCTGTTAATTTCCAGCATCAAAATGTGACCTGGGAAGATGACAGCATCTCACATCTCGGTTACACAAACACGAGCCTGGAAAAGGGGGTATATTAAACCAGGAGACAATGCTGCATATTAAAATACCACAGATGGAGCTTTCCACAGACCTCACAGTCTGCCTCGGAGATTATTGCTGGGCCATATTGTATTAAAAATGGGGGGTGGGTGTGTTATTTATTTAATTTTTAAACAAATTCCATCTCCTACTCACGCCGGATGGATTCAGTGAGCTCTTGAGCCCCAGACAGCTTTTCCAGAAAGCCCACATGAAAAATGCATTTTCATTAATACAAACTGTTTGCAGTAGGTAAATTAATTCTGGAAATGGTTTTCATACATGGCAAATTACACGTTTGGTGGAAACGCCAGACGACACTCTACAGTCACAACAAAAGCCCCGCATCTTTAATGAATCGGGAATGCCAGGTAAGAGGAGCTCGCTCCAACCATTCCACAAACAAACAAGTCAATGGCGGAACAAAAATGGCAGGCACCCGCAACGTCGGGCTCCTATGGCACCGTAAGTACCAACTCCATTGGGACAGGAGGGGAAACTCACCGGCAAGGTGGGGCTGGAGCTGAGTAGGGCTCGGATGGGAGAGGAGATCCCTCCCCCAAGATCCTACCTCACCCTCCAATCTGACCGCGTCTCCTCTAACAGCCCCGTGTACGAGCGCCTGCTCATGGCAAGGGAAGCAATCTATAATTGATGAAATCACGACGTGCTCCAGCCACAGCCTCATCCCCTGTTGGAAGACATCTGTTCTGCACGTAGCCCCGCTCAGGTGCTGTCACACCGCATTTACCGCAGTGGAGCAGCGCTAATATCGGCACAGCCGCAATGCCGCGCAGCTCGGGGTGTGGGGATATTCCTGTGTTCTTCACCCAACCATCGACTTACATCCTTCCAACCCCTCCAGTTGCCCACCCTGCAGCAGCACAGCCCAGAGATGCGCTTCAGCGGCACCACGGAGGCTGGCTGCCTTCGCCCAGGCATCGCAGAAACGAGGGTCCAACAGCTCCATGGATGGCACTGGGAGAGCGCTCATCACATGGCACTTTGGGAGGCACGGGAGGAGGGAGCAGCATTTCCTAGCAGCCTGTCGCATCGGGAAACAAAGACTGAATGAGGATCTTTTAGTCACTTCCTTATTACATATTCCGGGTACACGACAAAAGAAGAAATGCATCTCAGGTCACCTCCTGTCACCGTGACAAAGGCCCGTGATGAGTTATGTATTCAAAATATTTGCACTAATTATCGGCACAGCTCCCCTTTGAAGGAGCGGGGAGGGAGGTGGTGCTCGCCTTGGGGAATCAGCTCGGAGCCTGCACGGGTTTCGCTGCACTACAGATAAATATACTCGTACGCCTGCATATTTTTACCAACGTGCCTGCATGTGTATCCATGGAGAAAAGCCTATAAATGTGTAACACGCGTCGCGTGGGGCTGAGCGGAGCAGCACAGAGGGGACATTTCCCATCAGGGCAGGTGTCAGCGATGGTTGAGGACTGGTGGCATCATTGGGGTTCCAAAGGTGGAAGCAGCACCCTGAACCCTGCAGTGACAGCACTGGGGCTTGGCCAAGTGAGAAACAGCACCCAGGGACAAGTAGAAAGCACTGAATGCAAATGTAGGCTGACCTTTAATTAGGCACGAGGAAAAACAAGTAAAGCAAAACAAAACAAAACAAAGCAAAACAAGTCACAGCTCTGGGCACCTTCTCTTTTCCAGGCCTGGCAGGAACCCTGCTGTCCCAGGTCAGTGACGCTGAGACAAGGATCCCACTGCTATCCCAGCCCTGATGCCTTGTCACCAGCCCTGATGGCACCATGGGGGCTGTCACACTCCTCCCAGGGTTCTCTGCAGGCAAGCAATGCCATCCTCCTCCTCATCCTCTTCCCGGCCACAGATGCAACGGGAGGAGCAGAGCAACGTGGCACCTCCGAGATGCCAGTCCTGCCCAGGTGCCACAGCAGGGTGCCAGTCTATCCGTGCTCTTCCCCTGCTCTGTCGCTAGCCGATGCCTGCATTGCCCTCCCGAGGCACCGAGCCGAAGCAGGGCACGCGCTGCCGAGCATCCCCTTCCCCTCAGCGAGCATTTAATCTGAGTGGACAGGAGCAAAATCATGTAGATATAAATGGTGCAAGGAGAAAATAGCATGCTTCAGGTTCCTGGGGAAAGCATATGGGAACAGGAGACTTATTAATAAATTCTTCTTTGTTCTGGATTGTCTGTGATAAATAGCCGCACTCAGCATCAATAACGGCAAACATCCTTGGGAAAGAGAGACATGCAGAAACCCATCACACCGCTGAAAGCAGAGAATGGATTCAATTTCAGGTTTGAAGGCAAATTTCACAGTCCTAAACAAAATTATCGGAGGGGGCTGCCGTGGCCACAGCCGCAATAAATGTAAGGTTATGGCTGCTGAGCCAGGAGAACGTCTCCCAAGAGCTGTAATACCTTAAGCTGAAGGACAAGAAAGAATAGCCCCGCTCAGGGCGATGCCTTCGGAAAAATAACGTTTACGCTTCCAAATAAAAAATGTTTTTATTAAGGGAACACAATGCTTCTGGAATTTTATGGCACCGGAGATTATTCAAACTCCCACCTCTCCGCTGGCATCCGAAAGTAAATTTCCATGAGATTTAAACTGCCGAGGCCTCGATAATCTGGGGGGTAGGAGGGAAAAGAGAGCAGCGGCAAGAGACTTCCCTAATGGCGAAGACATGAGAAATGCTGCTTTATTTTTTGATGATTGCATTAGATTTGTTATCGCGGAGATGAGAAATGAGCAGCTCCCGGCTCCCTGCCTGGGGACAGAGCACAGCAGCTCCTTTTCCTAGCACTGGAAGCTCAGCACTGCTGCAATCACTCCCTGTGGGTGCCTGGGGCAGCCCACAGACCTTTGCCATGGAGGCCAGCGTGTCTTGCTGGAGTTTAACCTGCCCAAAGGGCGCCAAGCTCAAGAAAACAATTTGCACAGCAGCCCAGCGACTGGGCATCCCCTTTTCTTCTTCCTTGTTAATCCTCTGCACTGTAACCACTTTTTCTCATGCTCCAACTTGGAGCACCACGAGCCTGAAAGGATAAAGTGCATTAAGAGTTTTAATGCTGAGGAAGATGTCAGCCTGACACTTTAATAACACTAATGCTGTGGAATTTGCAGAATTATCACTGTAATGCGTTCTCACAACAGCAGTGTGCTTAGCACAAGCTCTGCGCCACGCTGAGCACCACAGCCTCCCTGGCGCTCAGGGAAGAGGCTGAGCCCCTGCACAGCACCACACACAGAACCACACACAGAGACCCAGGGATGTCCTCCCCCTCCTGGTTTGCAGTTCGGTATCTTGCAGAATCATTCCCAAGGCACTGCTCACCCACCCCACAGCTCAGCTTAATATCGCTCGGATCGTTTGGTTCTTTGCTTGTGTTGGGCTGAAATCCATCCCAAGGGCATGTCAGACAGTCAGGACAGGGCACAAACTGCTCCTGGGGTCTTTGCTCCCAGATTGAGATCCTGCTTCGATTCCCAGCCCTGCTTTCCCAGATCCTGTGCATCTTCTGCCCACCCCCCTTCTCTGAAAGAAACAAAGCCCTAAAGGCACTAAGAGCTTCAATCAAATCCAATGCAAAAAAATGTAGATTTGCTCCAAAATTATACGCCCACAAATCTATAAAAAATACAGCCAAAATCCCGTGAAAGCCAAGGCTTTTTGGAAAGTTAAGAGAGTGACGGAAGGGAAGAAATTGCTTCCTTTCCTGCCTTTGAAACATACAGCTTTGTAAGGCTGATGGCAACAGGCACTGCTTTGGCTCACAAACCCCAATCCTGTGCATGGAACCCATACACTGGGACCGGGCTTAACAAGCATCAATAAGGAAGCAAAATTAAGCCTCTCATTTTTAGCCTCTGCCCAAGTTTCACATGCAAAGTCAAACACAGAATAAGTGTCAGGAAACCCGAGGAGTAAATGAGAGAGTTACATCTCGTGTCTAATGAGTGACACCAGGTAACGCTGGCAAATTGCTCACCTAGAGACAGCAGCACTGAATTGCTGATGGATGAACAAGCTCTTTTTTTTCCCCCTCATCAGCACACATCACAGGCAATGATGGAGCATGTTTCTCTGATGGCGCTGGAGATTGGCACAATCATTTTCTAAATCCGGTCCCGCTAGTAATATTTGGGTGATAAAAAACAAAACAACAAGCAAGAACAAGCTGCACTAAGTCAAATCCTCGGATGCTGTAAGCTGGGAAAGCTCCCCGGGGTCTGCTGAAAGCATCTACATGCCTCACCCCTGGCTTCTTGGAAACGTGATCCCACTAAAATGCATGCAAGGTGGGGAGAGCGCGCACTCAATGCGACGCTAATGGGCAACAATAGACAGGGAGACACTTGGATAACGAGTCAGTGGGGGATCCTTAGCGTTACGTCAGGAGTATCTCCCCACTCCCCAAAACGTGGGGCCAGGGCTGCAGTGCCCAGCTCAGCGCCCGCCATCACGTGGGGAAGCCTCACGGCTGGGCTGCGATGCGGAAAGGGATTTACAGATGTAAAGCCACATCTCGATAACGCTTGGAACAAATCCCTGACATTCTTCACACAGCTCTGCACTAACAGGTTCGGCTCTATCAGAGTGGAAACGCAGCTCCCCGCTATCTCCACGCTTCCACCGCCGTTAACTATTTGGGGACCCCTGCGCTCTGCAGTGAGGTGCACGGCCCTCTGAGGCAGGGCTCTCCCCGTGACAATTGCGCTCTGGTCAGGACTAGCCATTTGCATGCAGTTCATTTGTGATGCAGAAAAGCTTGAACCTGTCATTATCGCTTGGCATCAGTACAGCTCTGTGAAAAGACACAGCTCAGAACATGCGCACAGCGCTGCACCCTATTTTCTTTAATCTAGGCTGAAATGACAATGAGAGAAAGCAGGAGGGAGGGAGGGGAGAAGGGGGAAATTGAGAAAGCATCTTTTCCATAAATAAGAGTTCGATCTTTCAATGAGCCAAGCACAAGTATTCTGCTCGGTGCCCAGAGGGTTGAGTATGGGCGACCAGGGGAGAGGGGTGACAATGAGGGGTTCCACAGGGCTTATGGGCAATGAGTGCAAATGAAACCAGGATGGCTCACCAAAACTGTGCCCTGGAAAGGGCTCTGCAGGCACTGATCTGCACCAACCTTGGCCAAGTAGGAAGTGCCCCCCTCTCACAGCTTTGGGAAGATGGGGGAAGCCAGAGCAGCAGAAGGAAGGCAACAGCCCAATGAGAGCCGCACTGCCCACCCAGCACCCAGCATCCCCGAGTGGGCAGATGTGGGCTCAGCCCAACAGTCAGAGGTCAGCTTAAGCCCAGCCTGCAGCAAGAGCTCAAACAGCTCTGTCCAAATGTGTGCCATCATCTCACTCCACAGCATCTCCCAGCACATTAGCATCAAATTGCTTCGTGCTGATAATGTGACTCCTGTGACCATGTCCAGGCCATGAGTGGAAGAGGAGTGCCCCAAGCAGCTGGAAACCCTTCAGCCATGCTGAGCAGGGTGCAGGGGCACAGCCTGGGGACAGGGCAGGCGGTCCTGCACTCAGGTGAGTTCGAAGCAGGATGTGCTGCCAGCAGGGAGCCCAGCTCCCTCCTTACCTTTCAAATGAGCAGAGCTACACATGAATATTAAACACCACCTCGTTCCAATCCCAGGGAAAAAAAAGAAAAAGAAAAAGAAAAAAAAAAGAACAGTCTTTGAGAATCCCTCATTAAGATGCACTGGGCGAGTTGCACTGGGAGCCCGAGAGCCAATTAAGCGGGACTGTAACAATCCTAAAATGAAGCTGCATGCGCAGATCAGATCCGAAATGTTTGCAGAGCTGCAGCAGGAGCATTCCCTGCAGTGCCATGCTGCTGCCCTGCCCCTTTCCTGCACCCAGGCATCCTAGCAGGGCTGCAGCAGGGAGCTGACCCCAGCATGGATGGGACCCCAGTACCCAACACCCTTTTCAGCCCCTCACCTCCAGCTCCAACACCAGGGAGAGGTGAAGGGAATGGCTGTCTGCCGTGAGGAGAAGCAGCAAAGTTTATTTGCTGACTTTCAAACACCATTATTTCCAGGCCAGATCGCAGGTAATACAATCAGACAAGCCCGACATTTCTCATGACTTTGGAAGGACTCTATTTTCATTCTGTGGCTCAGCCTCATCCCACAGCTCTCCCATCCACCCCCTCCCCGCCAACACGCGCAGCCCCACTCCCAGATCAATTTCTATATTTCAGATACAAAGGTTGTTTTGCTTGAAAAATGAAGCTGCCCTTCACCGAGGTAATGAAGAGATCAATACTAGTTACAGCGAGTTTCCTAGTCAGATCAGGGAGCCAGCTGCACTTCCCACATCGTGGTGCACCAGCATGGCCAACCCTGGGTACAGGTTGGCACCAACGGACCTCAGGGAGCAGCAGCACGTGCTCCTCTCCCCCTTCCAGTGATGGGAAACGGGAGAGAAAATTGTGGATATAATTTATAATGCCTCATTAATTTGACAAATGCCGCTTCATGCGTGCTCTCTGTCACTGTCCCAGAAGCCACTCCATCATCAGCTCCTTCAGATGGAAAATCCACCTGCAGAGCCCTGCTGGCGCATGACGGGTCCATCGCCACCCACTCTCTGGGTGCTGCTGCCCAGGGGTGCCTGTGCACAAAGCCCCCGGACCACTCCAGCTGCAGGGAGTGCTTCCAGAGAGATGCGAGGAGAGATGGAGGAGGCAGACATCACCAGTGGCTTTCAGGGAATGCACCCGACCAGTTCTGATAGCTCCTTACCAGGTCTTTGCATCAAATCAGTCCTGCAGGAAACACTCCTTCACCAAAATAAAGCTTTTGTGGAAATTCTTCATTTTGGTCACAAACCGAATTCAATTTTGCCTTCATTTGAGAGAAAGTTTCCCTTCTCCCCATCTCTCCTCCTTTCCACAAACCATTCATTTCTGCACTGAAAAAGCAGTGAGAAGGAAAGGGGAAGCAGCACGTGGTGACGTGTTCCTGCAGTGCTTCGGCAGGAGCAGGGAACAAGAAGCAGAGCATAGAATTAAAAATGTGTGCTGCTGCCTGGTTACCAACAGAACCATTTGGGATGAGGCTGTATCCTCCAGGACAGCGGCTCTCGATGAGCAAGTGGGGTCCCAGCATCACGGAGGGACAACCGGGGCAGACGTACATCCCGCAGGCAGAGATGTATGGGCGTACAGCAGTGTTAGGACAGCTCTGCTTGCTGTGTGTTAAATAACTCTTGCAGGGCACGAGCAGAATGGCAGTGCAGAGCAACCAGGGGACATAAATCCCAAGCTGTAAATCCTAGCTGTCGGAGGAGCAGTCTGTTGCATCTGTTCCTGCTCAGGTCCTGCCCCATCCTCAGCTCTGGTGCTCGGCGTTGGGCCCCTCGCTGCAATGCAGGCATGGAGGCTGGGAGCGTGCAGAGAATGGAACGGAGCTGTGAGGGGTCTGGAGCACAATGGGGTGCGATGGGGAGCGGCTGAGGGAGCTGGGATTGTTCAGTGTGGAGAGAGGAGCTCAGGGGAAACCTCACTGCTCTCTGAAAGAAGGTTGTGGTGAGGTGGAGGTTGGCTTCTTGTACTGTGTTACTAGTGATAGGACGAGAGGGAATGGCTTCAAGTTGTGCCAGGGGAGGCTCAGGTTGGATGTCAGTCAAAATTTCTGCTCCAAAACAGTGGTCAGGCATTGGAATGGGCTGCCCAGGGAGGTGTTCAAGAAACGCTTAGGTCTAGTATTGAGGGACATGGGTTAGTGAGGAAATATTGGAGGTAGGGTGGACGGTTGGACTGGATGATCTTGGAGATCTTTTCCAACCGTGGTGAGCCTATGATTCTATGTCCACCTCCCAGCCCCAATCCTTCACCCCTGAGATTTCCATTCATCTGTGTCCCACTCTGGGAGCTCCCCAATGTCACCACATACCTGACAGCACAATTCCAGCACAAACCAAGAGCGAGGCCCTCACCACAACCCATAGCAAAGCACAGGAGAATGCTTCCCAAACCACAGCCCCAACCAGGGCTCTGGGACCTGACCTGCATGGCTTGGGCAGAAAACACATCCCCAGAGAGTGCTAAGGAGAGAAGAGAGAACTGAATGAAGATATCCCTGAACCACCTTGTTGCACTTCAGCTCTGCCTGCTTCAGCTGTTATTTCCTGCAAATATATTGCACCGTGGGATGCCTGCGATATTTTATAAAGTTAATAACTTTTTTTTAATTGGATGAGTTTATAGAATCGTGTGAGCAATTAACAATAATTACGTTTAAGACACTTAAATTCCAGGATGCACCACAAACATTGGAATATTAAGCTATAAAAACCCTCGATTGTACATTCAAATTACATTAAGGGTCTGTTGGAAGGAATACACTCTCAGTTTCAAGAGCACAGCTCTGCCTGCTTGCACAATGAGCTTCCATCAGCCATGTCAGCAGCACCCATTCCCCAGAACAGTTCGGTGCTTGGGCACTGCACAGAAGACAGGGCAGCACCCACTCCTCCAAACTTCTGCCACTGGGAGCATCCCTTAACCCAACACAAACCATGGGCAGAAAGAGAACTCGTCACGGGAAGAGAACTGGGCCAGAGCTTATTTCACTTTAATCACCAGGTGCCAACCTAAATTATTGATGTAGGTTCTCAGTGACAGGTACGGCATTTTATCAGCGCACGTTTAATAATGCAGGAGTCATGATACCTCGTGCTAAAATGTCAGGCAATTCTCAGGTTACCCCCGCCACGCCGACACCTCCTCCCTGTCCTGCCCCAGGCTGCGGTGCCCAGCTGCTCGTGCAGCCCCAAGAGAACGAGACTCAACGCAGCAGCACTCGGGTTGACCACCGTTTGCCGTACCTCTGAGCACCAACCCCAGCGCAGCAAAGAGCGAGCGGTGCCGGCGCTGCAGCAGAGGCCCCTGGAGCCACGTTCCCGTTGCAGCACGTCGGAAACACGCTGCTTACAGACCAATTTAATACGTCCCGGTCACATAAAAGGACAATTTCAGAGCCATGAAGGCTGCAGGGCAGAGGAACAATAGCAGCCTAATGTCTCCATTTTGAGCCGTGCACGCGCAGCTGGCGTGCCTCCACCGGGGCCTCTGAGCAAGAAGCAGCGCAGCTTCACCGGCACGCAGCTGCTGCTTTGCAAGGAGCAGCAATGTTCCCCACACCCCGTGCCTCGCACGGTGCTCCTGCTGCCATGGCACACTCAGAGCTCAGCGCCTGTGCTATGGTAACCCCCAGACCCCAGCCGGACACAGCGCAAGGCTGAGCTCAGCCTTTGTATTCCAGCAGCACAGCTTGACATTTATAGGGGGAAGTTTTATTCCTGCTGTAAATAACCTCTAATAGTGTAGGTCATTACACTAATTACAGAAGATAATTAATTTTCTAATTCTTGTTAGGCCGCCACATATTCCAAGAAGAGCGCAGTTCATTATTTTCCCATGCAATTATGACCTCCCTTCTCCTTCTCCCTGTCAGCCCCGCCTTCAGGATTTTAGCACTTTGTCAAGTTGTTTATCATGCAGCCATCGAGCTGTTGCAAAGCCGAGGCGGTGCACAGGCTCCTCTCTTCCTCCCACCCCATGCAGGCGGGCAGGGAGCAGTGCCTGGGACCCAGCCCTGCGCTCTCGGGCTGGCACACATTGCCCAGAGCCACCAATGGTACAACGGTCTCTGCTTGACCACCCAAAAACATCCCCTACAGGAGCCTCAAGAGCAGCTTACAAGCAAGAAGGGGATTGACTTTTTACATGGTATAATAGTGACAGGACAAGGGGAAATGGCTTTGAACTACAAGAGGGGAGATGTGGGTTAGATGTGAGGCACAGGCTGCCCAGAGAGCTGTGGGTGCCCCATCCCTGCAGGCACTCAGGGCCAGGTGGGATGGGGCCCTGGGCAGCCTGAGCTGGTGGGGGGCAGCCCTGCCCACGGCCGGGGGTGGCACTGGGTGGGCTTTGAGCTGCCCTCCGACCTGAGCCATTCTATGAGTCTGTGATTCCATGCTGCAGGTTGATGGCAGTTCTCAACTCAGCCATTGTGGCCAGACTCAGTCCATGAGCAGCAACATCTGCAGGATCACATCCCACCATGGGGCCAAGCGTACTGAAATCTACAGCCTTGCATGCAGATGACAGAATAAAGACAACTTGGCAGCCAGCAGCTCACACAGCTCCCCTGTCTTCGCCTTGTCCGGGACCATAAACCACCACAACAAAACACTGCATGGTGAGAGCAGAGGCACAGCACTCGTTCTGCAGGACCTGAGCACCATATAGGACAAAACCCTCCTGATCCCACAGCCCTGCATGTGCCAGGTCCTGGCTGCTCCTAGCTCTGCAGCCCCGCTGTAAATCCGGGTATCAGACAGGTTTTAGTGGTAATCAATTGTAATAATGAACATGTATCCCTTGACCAGATAAGTGGAATATTATGTTTTAAGTCCAGCTGCAATTAGCAGAGCAGATGGATGGGGGCTGAAGCAGCAGTAAGTGCATCTCCCATCCCGCAGCCACTTCCCACCCGCCTCCAGATGAATCCCACTGCAAACCAACGCAGTGGGGTGACCCTGCTCCCTGCTGGGATGTGCATCTGAAGGAACGCACAGCCAAGCTGGGGAACTTGCTGCAGCATGGTCCAAGAGCCCATCCAGGCTCTGCCAGGTGATAACACGCGCACCCGCTGTTGTATCAGAGAGAATGAATTTTTAAAAGGCATATAAACCCCTGATGCTTCAAGGCATCAGCTGAGCACTAAGGAGGATTAGGAGGAAATATCTCCTGTGGAAAGCTTATTCCACATGAATTCCACTGACGGGATCCTTTCATCTCCCCCCGGAGCATCTCTTCCCCTGGTCTGATGTGCCTTGGCACTCGCCGAGCTCCTGTAATATATTTGCAGGCGGCGATCCGCCCGCAGAGGTTGACAGCTGTCTCCGTTACAATGCCTCCTCCCGACTGATGGCAATGTGACAGGAGCCGTGTGACAGCCCCACAGGACAGCCACGCACAGCGGCTGAGGTTGACACGCACTGTGGGGTTAGGGCTGGCAGCATCCACTTCGGTGGGGACGGTTGGCACACCCAACCCCATGGGGTTTTTTGGGCAGACAGCGCCCTGGGAAAGGGTTAACATGAGTCCCATCTCCCTTCTGCTTTGCATCAGAAAGGAGAGGCACTGAGTGCATTAAAAACTGGGTTAAAAATGGCTCTGCTCTACCTATCTTATCTTCTTTGTACTAAAAGCCCTCAAAGAGTGGCAGGTTTTCACACAGAATTTTCCCTCCTAATCCCCTTTTGTTAGCTCTGATACCGGCATTGCAATACAAACCTCGTCCATGCGATTTAGGAGGGATTACACGCCCTCAATCCTACGGCATGTGGGAGAAAAATGTTTCCTCAAATCAAATTTTACACAAACTGGTATTTGAAAATAATCAAAGCGCAAATCCCTGCCACGGGAATTTCTGTAGGGAGGCAGTGGGGGATGGCAGCAGAACCTGGTGCATCCCCCGGTGCCACCACCCCCCATTCCATGCCCACCATCCCCAGCCATCCAGGTGCCCACTGCTGCATTCACACCAAGACCAAAGGGAACCCCTGCGCCACGGCCAAACGACTCCTTATCACCATGGCCAAACTCCTTGCCGCCATGTTTCGTTCCCACGTTTCCTACAGCCAGCCGTGCGCTCTGCGCACACCGGTTTGGCTCCGCTTTCCTGCTGAAATATTGCCTCTGCCGTTCCCGTAACATACATGCCACAGACACAACCTCATCTTATTGATCTCTCCGTAGCTGCTGGGATATCCACGGCGGAACTCACGCGTCCTCCGACTCCGCCGAAAATAAATAAATAAATAAATAAGGTAAGCCCATCTGACAGTTTCAATTAGGGAAGCGTGAAAAGCGATTTGCGTAAGAGTCTCCGGCTTCGCGGGGGAGAGGAGGGCAGCCCGCAGGCAGCGCGTCTGTACGCTCGCATCTGGGTAAGTGAAGTGATTTCCTACAGGAAGTGATGGAGGCCAGAGCGAAGCCCCCGCCGTGCTGTCTGCGGCTGACGGAGTGCTCAGCCCGCCCGCTCTGTGTGCCACAGTGGTGACAGCTCCCGAGCCGACAGCGCTGGCATGTCCCCAACCATGCCCGGGCACTGGGAGCAGCACGGGGAGCGTGGCACAAGAAGGGTGCATCAGAGCCAGGACCATCCATAACTACGACTAAGGAAGCAGGGAAAGAAACAGATCCTCCTGCAGTGCTCTCTGAGGTCTCTCTGGGCATTCGCCGCGCGCAACACCGGTGTGCAGCCCCTCTGCTGGGGGAAGCATTGAGTCATAAAGGCCAGAAAAGACCTCTAAGATCATCCAGTCCAACTGTCCACCTACCACCAACACTGCCCACTGACCGTGTCAATCAGTGCCTCATCTCCGTGTTTCTTGAACACCTCCAGGGACAGTGACTTCACCAGCCCCCTGGGCAGCCTGCACCAGTGCTCCATCACTCTTGGAGACGTTTCTCCTAACATCAAACCTGATCCTCCCTTGGTGCAACCTGAAGCCATTCCTTCTCATGCTATTTCTGCTACCTGTGAGAAGAGGCTGACCCCATCCTCATCACAACCTCCTTTCAGAGAGCTGTAGAGAGCAATAAGTCTCCCCTGAGCCTCCTCTTCTCCAGACTGAACAATCCCAGTTCCCTCAGCTGCTCCCCCTCAGACTTGTGTTCCAGACCCTTCACAAGAGAAGCTGTGCTGTGTTCTGCAGAGCACGCACCAAAACGGATATGCGTGAAGCAACCAAATCAAGGAAAAAACCTAAAGCCATGCTGGAACAGGAAAACAGCCAGCAGAGTGGGGCAAACTCTATACAGCCATGGGGAAGGGACATGGATGAGTGGGTAGCATACAGTGTGGTACAGCTCATCCTCTCCATGGCCTCAGGTGGACACAGCTGACAGTGGAAGGCTGGGGAGTGTGGCACCTGTCAAGCATTATTATAACCACATCCATCCAGGGCGGAGAGCTGTGAAATATTCATGTCAATGTAACTCATAGGGAAGGTCTTCCGTTGGTTCTCCCCAGCCTCCTCCAAGACTCCCAGGCAGAGCTGGGAAGGAGACAAGGCCACAGGGACTGCATGTTCACTGGTCCCATCCAAACCCAGACCCTGTTTGTGGCTGCAGAGACACCGCATGGACTCATTTTTATCCAGACTTGGGGCAGCACTCTGCTCCACCATAAAATTAAAAGTCATGTGTCCAAATAAATCAATTGAGATCTTGTTTGTAACAACACCTACTCACAAATCCCACCAACCCAGGGTCTGGCCAGCTGTCCCAACATTTGGCTTCTTCCCAGCAGGATGCACAACAACACAAGTGCTTAAAGCACTCATCTGTGAGGAAGCAAAGCCCCTTCCTAATCCACTCCGCACTGAATGCAGAGCCTCTAAGAGCCCAGCCTGTGTTATCTGCATCCGTTTGTCACGGCTGATGGACAACGTGAGGTGAAATGCAGGTGGAGCTGGCTGCTCCTTTATGCATACCCAACAAGTTAAGTTCCCCTTGTTTTCCCTGGACGTGCCCCACATCGCCACACTCCCAGCACACGCAGCCCGCAGCTGGCTTCCCTGGCACCAAAAGCAGCGTATCACCAGCCACAATTAAGCTGTATTTTTTTCTTGGGGGTAATTACATTTAAGCACGTATATTCCCGTCGCACTCAAAGGCCCCACAAAGCACTGCAGCCAGCTGTGTTGGGCATCACCAAACCTCACGCACAGCTTCCCCCCGCCCCCAGCAGCACAGCGGGCGCCCCGCTCACAGCTCAGAGCACCCACACCTGCCCCTTGCTTTAAACACTGTAGGACATGCATGCAGCAGCCAGTCAACATGTTTGCAAAAAGCAGAGCACCAAAGCATCCTCAGATAGAACAGGACACCTGGTCTCACTCCCTTTACAACAGGACCCGTGTCTTTGCAAGCCATCCAGCAAACCCCCCTTCATGCTTGCTTACTTCTCTCCAAAACCCTTCCAAGAGCACAGGTGTTGCCATAAGCTAGCAGCACACTTGGTGCAAAAAGAACGAATTCCATGCCCCCAGAGGACCCCTCTGTCCCCAGGGATAACCCGCTGTGCAGCAGAGCACGCTGCTAAGAATTGATTCACTTCATTCCAACAGCTTAATCTTGTCCTTCCCTTGCAGCAGAGCTGCTTCCCTCAGGTCCTTGGCGTGAAGCTCTCTGTGTTGGACGCGTGAAAAAAACGGGGGGAAAACGGTAAAAACACAGCACAAGAAAAAAACAAAAAACAAAACTACAAAAAACCCGTAACACAGCAAACAAAAAACCCCAACAACAAACTACATACCTTCTGGCAAAACCCAGAGCACCACTTACACAACATCTTTACTCGCTCCATTATTTATAGCGCAACTGAAACATTTATTCCTACGCTGAACTAGCCGGAGCCCGGAGCTTCTGTGAGCTGCGGTGGGCGCTGTGCATCCCAGCACACCCCATGCCTGCTGCTGGACCCTGGGGGCCGTGGGGATGGCTGTTCCATGGAGCTGTGTCCTGCTGCCAATCCCACTGCAGAGAGGGGTCCGACCCTGCTAGCACTGCCTGGGATGCTGTGATGTGAGCATTCCCTGTGCCAAATGGATGCGTGTTTTAGCACGTGGAGGTAACAGTTGAAATCCTGCTGGAAGAATGAGCTCCACGATCAATCAATGAGCAAGGCATCAAAATTGCTATTAATGATGCTGTCAGGGTGTTCTTTCATCCCCCAGCACAGCCTCTTTCTGCCATCAAGGAGAAAAATCAGCAGTTCCGTGGAGCAAGACTACAGGCAGCGGGCTGACATCACAGAGTGCAAGGAGCAGGGTCCAGAAGTTCACATCTAGAACTGCTCTAAAACCCACAGCTTTTTCATGCTCAGGACATGCAGGCTGCAGCCCAGCAGCATCGCCTCTTGTTCGCTCCCACTGATCTCAAAAGCACTCACACAAAGGCGGCTTTATGCTCAGCATTGGTCCCTCCACTCCCTCCCCTCTCTCCTACAGCTCCACGAGTGCAGGAATAGCTGCAGAGTCAGCGGGGCAGAGCTGAGATTTGGTGAATAGCAGCAGCTGGAGGTACCCTATCACACAAACACCCCCAACAGAACCAGCCCCATAGCTGAATGGAGCGATTATGATGGATCGCAGCAGGCTGGAGCCCAACTGTCTCACATCAGGCTAATCAATAGCAGTTAATCAATACACTGATCAATGGTCTCCGCTAGTAAATATATTTCAAGGAGCACAAATCCCATTATGCATATCTTTAGCCTGAATGCCGGCTCCTCAAGCAATCGGAGGATTAGGGGCAGCAAATCTCCCATTTGGAGCACACAACACGCGCGCCTCATGCCAAAGCTCACAGCTGGGTCTGCCCTGCATGCAAGGAGAGAGAGTTAAAAATGAAATTAAATTAATACGGGCTGGGAGCCAGCTTGGAGCAAGCTCAGGAGGATGCTTTGTTCCAGGGACCGATGCACCTGCGAGCGGTGGCAGCTCCCTCACTGAAGGACAGACACCTGCTTGCTCAGGCCATGGCTTTGTGGGCATGGCAGGGATGGTTTAGTGATTGGGCTTGGCGATCTCAGTCGTCTTTTCCAACCTTAATGATTCTATGATGCACCAGTACAACTTCTCCTTAGCACTGAGAGAGGTCTCTGGGTTAAACCTGAATCCCATTACTTTGGAGAATGCCATGTCCTGTATTGACTGCATTATCAGGGCTGGTGGGTGCTAACAGGGCAGCTTTTCCCATGTTGTAACCATTCACTCCCTTTGGACCCTGTCCGAGAGAAGCAGCTGGATGCTGACCTGCAAAACCAGGGGCTGCCTCGTGGCTTTGTCCTACCCTTGGTCCCCACAAATCAGAACATGAAATGTTCACAACCATCCCAAACAGCAGAACATGGGACCCCAGCGCCAAAGCAGAACTCATGCAGGGACAGAGCAGTTTTCAACAGCACAGCACAGCACTTCACCATGGTTTTGGGATGGAAGACGATAAGAGAGAGGATGAAAATTCCAGACGAATGCAGACCATGAAAGCTGCATGACTGTGTGGAGCTGGAGAGTTCAACAAGAGGGCCTCTCCCGGCTTCTCCCAGGGAATCGGGAAGAAGCTGCTCCCACACAATCCCAGTATCAGCAGGGATTATCTCCTCCTACCTGCAAATATTTGCTCACTGGAGCCCATACAGCAGGTGCAAGCCAAGCACAGCCTCACGCACACACAACCACGTACAGGAGGACCGCGAGGCGGGGCACGGGGACATTTCAGCACCACAAGGGCTGGACAGCGCCACCGCTTCGGGCCATGGGCGGAGCGAAGCGCGGCCTGGAGGCACCGGCAGCATCGGGGGGGGGGGGGGAGAAGGGGGGGTTTCCCCACCCTCTGCCCACTTCTGAGCTGGACACAGCACAGCAGAGGGGCTTAAACGACACGGAGAAACCTGCAAGCAAAAAGTGCAGCCGAAGAACTGCGAAGCTTTAGGAATTACAGCACTAAGCCACCTGGGACGTGTGCATATTGACTTAGAACCAAGCCTTTAATAAGGCAGCTAACAGCAATGCTTTTACATTCATCCCTGCTACAAGCGGAACATGCCCAGGACAAGTTAATGTTCCAGCTTCAACATTCACTGGGCTCAACAGTGGGATTACCTGGCCTTGTAACTACAGCACACCCTTGCCTCTTTTTCTCTTTCTTTCCCTTTTTTGTTCCCTGCTTGGTGTCAGGTCACAGCAGCTCTTCCCATTCTGTTTTGTTTTGTGCTTTGCTTGCAGATCAGACGCTGCCTCGGGGTCCCTCCTTCGCCGCAGGCTGGCTCGAGCAAGGCAAGATGCTGCTGCCCTCACTGTGTAGCTGCTGGGGAAGGACAGCCCAGCAGCAGGAACGGGGTGCGGATTTGTTTGAAGTCCTTTTAAAGGCAGCAGGAAAATGTCTTTGCCACTGGCAGATGGGTCTGAAAACCCACAGGGAAGCTCCCTCTCAGGGACAGACTGAGCTGATTTAGAGGTTCCCAAAGCATCACTGAGCCTTTCCTAGGAGCACTTCAGACCCATAGTAGTCACACGGACACCAGGCAGTACAGGCAAATCCTGCAGGATGCAGCCCCAGGGTGTCCTCTGCAAGCGCATCTGTGCAGATGGCATTTTAAATGCATCTTCCATGCTGCTGGAAATGTCATTAGTGCCTGGAAAACGAGAATCTTTTTGCTGCTGTGGGAGGCATCTCCTGCTCCTGCAGCCCAGGGAGCAGTGGGTCAGCCCCATGTTGCCCCAGGAATATCAGCAATGGACACATGGGGCTGTTCAATGCGCAGGGATGGCGTGGGCTGGGGCACTGGGCTCAGCAATAGGTACTTGAACAGACAGAGCAAAGCAAATGGGAAACCCAGAAGGCATTCATGGGGCTTATTATTTGCGACTCATAGATGGATTTCTTGCTCTGAAGTGTCTGCAAGCTCAATGGCCCACCATCTTTAAGGTGTACAGACGCCACCAAAGCCACTCAGAGTTGGGCTGCCCCACAGCCTTCCCAGGAGGAAGCACTGGAGCTTGGATGCAACGCTGTCTCCACATCTGTTTTGTGTTATCACCGACAGTCACTGCTGCACACAGCACCAGGACCCTGCCGGGATCCCGAGCTGCTCCAAAACCCTCTGCAGTGACGGCTGCAAGCACAGAGCAGCAGAAGCAGCAGATTAATGTCACAGGCAGCCAGCACGGAAAAGTGATGGCAAGGGGCAGGAGGAGACTTACCACAGACATTAACAGAGCCCGGAGTACATTAATACTATCGACGTGCTGTCCATCAAGCTAAGGAGGCTCCAGCATCCTCCGGGCTGGATGCACAGGCAGCAGCGATGCTCAGCACCGCTCCGTGCAGCTCCGCTTGCCCTTTGTGGGCACGCGGCTGCCAGGCAGCGGCAGCGGCTGCTCCCTGACCCGTGAAGGAGGGGCCCGGGGCTGCCCCCCGGCCGCACACATGCTGGCTGTCAGCTCTGCGCAGCCCCAGCTCCTGACGCTCGCTTCTGCCCCGTCCTGCGGCTGCGCTGAGCCCCAGCGCTGGGAAGTCCCCTCCTGCTCCCCGCACAGCATTTTATCTTAATAACGTTTTATCTTGGATGACAAGCCTGTGTAATGCGGTTTAAAAGCCACAGCTACGCTGACACCGTAACGGGGGAAAGGAAAAGAAAAAAAAAAGAAGCTCTTTTCTCCCATCTGATACATTTGCTAAGGTCACAACTTTAAAACCCCTCACCGTATCCTGTTCGCCGGGCTGGGAAGCTGCTTTGTGCAGCAGCTCGGAGGGACCGGCAGGAGCTCCTGCCCTGCTCCTCTCTCCCATTCAGGGTTGTGCAGTAAAGCCTCCATCTCTCTCTTCGCGTTGGGGGAGGGACAATTTTTCTCCCTTTGCTCCATGCAGTGAGCGCTGGAGGCTTCGAATTGAGATGCTCTCCTGCTTCGCAAGGCTCTCTGCATCTTGAGGCTCTCCACATCCCTTCTTTCTGCCCCCTGCACCCCGAGGCTCTCTACAACCTGAGGTTCTCCACATCCTCAGAACACCCTCATCGTGGTGGGCACAGACATAGAGCATCCCAGCCCCAGCCCCACTCTCTGGGTCCAACCCCACAGCATCCGGACCCCACTGCAGCCCAAACCTCCCGCAGCACCCAAACTTCGCAGGGATCACGGATCGTGCACTGTGCTGTAAGCACCGCAGCGATAGTGCACCATATATTATCGTTAAGGAGACGGCTATTCTGGTGTAATTGCCGGCGGTTCAGAGAAAACACAGCAGCCTGTGCCTGCTCAGAGCAGAACTGCTCCTGTGCTATCAGCTTAAAGACAAAGAGCACACAATAGGAGGAATAAAAATAGAAATTAAAAAAGGAGAAACCTAAGCAGAGAGGCGTGGAGATTTGAGCTAAGCTCGAGTTGCGAGAGCTAATTTAAGACCGGGCAAATCCTGCTGCAGATTATTGCCTCCCCCCTCCCCCCCCGTCCAGCAGGTAGGACCTGACCTGTGGTGGGAGAAGTGCCCAGAGCCGGGCAGGAGCCCCCCCTGCCCCAGGAGGGAGCACAGCCCCCCGCCCCATCCTGTCACTGTCACCTTGGTTTGCTGTGACAGACAGGCCCCAGCTCACAGCACCATCTATTATTTACGTGCACTATTTCTGAATATTGATGTTAAAAGCAAATTCCCTGCCCCTCACTTGCATTTCAAATGAGGTTTTCACGCCACCAGGACCTCAGTTCCTGCTGCCATTAGGTGCCATTAGGTGCTGCCGGTCAGAGAGCCCCATGTGGGCAGTGCAAAAAGCACAGCGCTATTTCTGGGTGATGCTACAGCACGTCGGCCCTCCCTCCTCTGAGCACCAATGCAGGCTCCCCCTAAACCATCCCAACGCCAGGGCTGCCCTCCTGCAGGCACCAAGGCCTGCAGGCCGATGGGAGGGACACGTACACCAAACCCAGACAAAACAGCATTTTCTCCCCCTCTCCTTCTCATAAAAAAATATTTGTAAATAAATGCTTCCTGCTTCTGTTTATCCCGTTTTAAAAGACTTTAAACGGAAGCCTGCTCCCCGTGCTGTATCATTACCCTTCATTAGCGCAATTTTCCAGAGTTTAGGTGGCTGGAGAAAGAAAACAGAGGATAATGTGCCACTCCGAGAGCTGCAAAAACAAACAGAGGGAGAACAATCGCGAGCCCAACTTGGAGCCTTCTGACCAAAGCGTTTCAGTGATGCTGGGCACGCGGCGAGCTCTTGCTGCGCAGCCTCCAGCACGGCATCGGCACCGTAATTAGGCTCTGCGTTCATACGCAAACAAGGTAGATGTCAGCACATTTCTAATATGCTCACCACTACCGCGGGGCAAATTAAGCCATTTGCAGCTCGGTCAAGCTTTGCAGGGAGCCCCGTGAGCAGGCGCAGAAGCTGCTGTGGGTTGGGGCTCGGCTGCGAATCCACCCCATGCAGCATCCTCATGGTGGGCAGCATCCCAGCGAGCACAACCTGAGCTCCCTTGGAGTGATGCAGGAGTGTGCTCCGGAGCGCAGCTCATGCTGTACCATCACAGCCCACCCCTTCCTTAGGGAAGGAGGCCAGTGCCAAGAGCCCACAGGGCTGCTGAGATGTGGGAGCCCCAGCACAGCATGTGTAGACAAGTTGAAAGGCACTGGTTTGTCTCTTGGGGATGGAAGCAGAGGTCAGCAGGAAGGGTGAAGCAGGCAGAAAGGAGTTCGGTACAGAAGATGAAATGAGAGAGTTTTATCTAGCGACCACAAATAACCCTCCAGAGGGATTAAATTTAGCCCTTGGTGAACACAAATTATTGTGTTGGGATTCACAGTCAGAATAATTTGGGTCCCAGTGAGAAAGAAAAGCCAACTGCCAGAGCCACGTGCACAGGGACAGCCAAGGTGCTGCTGACTTGGTTTCCACCATTATCATAAAATCATTTGAGCTGGAAGGGACCTCGAAGGCCGCCTGGTGCCGCTCCCTGCAATGCACAGGGACACCCACAGCTCCAGCAGTGCTCACAGCCCCGTCCAGCCTGACCTCGGCTGTCTCCAAGCCTGACAAAGCCAACAAATTGTTGCAAAGATAACTGCTGTGCTAATGAATCCAGAGCACCGAGCAGCTGAGAAATGTTCCCAAGTAGGGACAGCCCTTGTTGCAGCAGGGAAGGGCTCCAGAAAGAAATCCCACTTATAGATCACTGCTTTGATAGCGTTTTGCTTTGCATTTCTGTTCTATACAGCCTTGTTTATTGCACTGATATTTCATCCTGCAGATTCATCTTGGATCATCGTTAAGGTTCCTTCCCTGCTTGCAGACATGCCTCTGCTCATCATAAAAATCCACGCTGAAACTTCAGATTAATTAAAAGCTGTAAATTGCGAAGCCAGATGCTACAGCTCACACCTTCACCCATCCAAAAAAAAGAAAGAAAAAAATAAAAAGGAGATGAGATCACAACACCCTGCCACGATCACCGGGCGGCCGTTCCCTGAGGACGCGGCGCTGGGATGGAGCTGCTCTGCGCTACCAGCGCTCCCTGCCACGCAGCACCTGGCGCTGCTGTGCCTCTCTGCCCTCTTCCATCACTTCAGGGCGGATTAGCAGGAGAGAGCCAGGCTCCAGCGCTGCTCAGTTCTTGAGCTCCTACTTGCCACAGATCTCTTAATGCATTTCTTGGCCAAGGGTTAGCAGATTAAACACTCCATAGAAGGCGAGCTGACACAAGCTGACAGACCTGAATCTTCTGCACATGCATAAGTGCCAGTCCTCATCACAAGGATGCTTATTTGCCAGCCTCATACCTATCACTTTGGCTGGGAGTCAATCTAAATAAAGCAAATTCACTCGTTCTGATGGGGAGAGGGAGTCACCGGGCTGTCATAAGGCTGAACTCAGCCTGCATCACTTCAAAGCGGAGGTGCTGCGGAAACGCAAAGCACTTCAGCTCCGGGAGCAGGAGGGGGAAAGTTTTGCTTCCATCCAGGAGAGGTGTGGGAGGAAGAGCTCTGCACACCCCTCTCCTGGCCCTGCCCTGCTCAGCCTCCTGTCCTTCCCCAGCTCTCGGCTGTGAGGATTAAGGCTCATTTCAAACGAAGTTTTCATTATTTTCCGCTCTCTTTCTTTATTCCCAAACTCATTTGCATTACAAAAAAATTAAACAAAAGCTGCTTTTTGAATCTCCACTCATTACTCCCATTACATTTGTTAACATCATTATCTTCAGCTGAAGATGGCAACTATTATCAAATGTTGCAGAGCTTTTGTAGACCTCTTGCTATATTACTCCAGAAAATTGCTTTAATGCTTATGCTTTTAGTGGTTTTAAAGAACCAGCTATAGCATCAGAAGCCATAAAGAAGATAAAAAAGCGCATCGTTTGATAGTACGTGCATTTTTTCCCTTTACACTGAGATATAAATACGCAGTGGTAATGCAGGATGCACTACAGCAATCCACCATGCATCCTCCTGTCTGACCCTTGCTATGCTGCTCCGTTTCTCTGCAGCTCCTCCCTTCCCTCAGACACTTTATTTGGGAGAAAGCATTGCAACAAAAGCTTCTACCCAAAGGAACACCCGAACTCGGCACAGTTTGCTTCTCCCAAAATTCAACAACACTGATTTTGTTTGCACAAGGGACAGGAATGGGGAACAGCTCCAGCTGTGGCTGCAAGATCTGTGTCTTTATCACAGAATCATAGAATGGCCTGGGTTGCAAAGGAGCACAATGCTCATCCAGTCCCAACCCCCTGCTGTGTGCAGGTCACCAACCAGCAGCCCAGGCTGCCCAGAGCCACATCCAGCCTGGCCTTGGATGCCTGCAGGGATGGGGCATCCACAGCCTCCTTGGGCAACCTGTGCCAGTGCCTCACCACCCTCTAATGAAAAACTTCCTCCTGATATCCAACCTAAACCTCCCCTGTCTCAGTTTAAAACCATTCCCCCTTGTCCTATCACTACCCACCCTTGTAAACAGCCATTCCCCTTCCTGTTTATAAACTCCCTTCAAATACTGGGAAAAAATATCCCTCCCTTAGGAGGGAAAAGAAGCCCAGACCACATCAGTGCTTGGGGAGCAGCCCAGGAATCTCCAAACACAGCCTGCAAGGATGGCACACAGATATGACAACAAATTGCCCTGCTCTAGCCATGCGTGAACACAACTCACATAAGTTCATGCCTGGTCACATAGCCCAGGAGACCCACACACACAGGTGTAAATTATCACTTTGTTTTCCATTGGGCTTTTGGTGTTGATTCATGCTGCCCAAATAAATAATTACAGCCTTATCTCCATCACGCAGCAGCATTAACTGCAATTCATCATTTCTACCTGCTTTGTCTCATGCGTAGCATATGTACATACACAAATAAAGAAGAAATTCAGCCGTTCATGTTTCATGGGGCACAGCAAAGTGGTGCTGGGTTAAACATGGGCCCCACCACAACAATAGAATGGACACAGGCAGCACAAAACCTCGCCTGCAATTGATCCCATCCAGCACAGCAGGGCTATAGGGGAACTATAAACCACTCAACACAACGCAACAGTTCAACTCCTGCCCATGCTTATAGTGCTTTCCAGGCTGCAAAAGAATATAAGAACACAAATGGGGGCATCATGTGGGGGTTTTGTACAGGCCAAGAGAATGCAAACAGAGCTTCTTGTGAGCACTCAGCTCGTACATCAGGATACGTACAAACGTGGAAGTCAAAGCAGAACCGTTAAACTTGGGATCACAACTCCCCTGTGATGGGGAAGCAGGGCTCTGCATTTCCCTCCACTGAAGGATGGAAGCTCTCAGTGCTGCCATTCTGGTGCTGGTTTTTGTCACCTTCTTCAGGATCCAATAGTTTGTCTGCTGGACAGACATCAAGGCTGGACCTCAGCATGAGGATTTGCTCTTGGAAGCCCATGGGGACATGGGCATCCAATACAGGAGAAGGGAATCGTGGGGCAATGCCTTGCAGCCTTGAGGACACCAAACTGAGTGGTGCAGCAGACACAACAGCAGGAAGGGAACCATCCAGAGGGACCTGGACGGGCTCAGAAAGTGGGCACGAGAGAACATGATGAGGTTCAGCAAGGCCAGGTGCTGCTTTTGCCAACAAGAAGGCCAACAGTCCTCTGGGCTGCAGAAACAGAGGGGTGGCAGCAGGGGGAGGAGATGGAGGGGGCTGTGCCCCTCTGCTCTGCCCCTGGAAGGCCCCACCTGCAGTTGTTGCTGATCTTGCTGCCCCATCAGCTGCTCTATGATTCTACAACGTTCAGGTGCAGCTCAACCACAGCAACTTATATCTTCAGAGCTGCTACCAGTGGGAAGACACAGAACAGGCAATGGAAGCACTGGAAACAAACATTCAACACCACAGAAATTAGAAGTATTGCTCAAGAGAAAACATAAAGCCAAAACCCAACGTGGTGCAGCCTTCAGCTGGAATGGAGATGAGCTGCAGATGAATTGCCCCCTCCTAAGGATCGGGGGGTGCAGAAGTGGAGCCCCTCACTACCGCCCCAGCCCCACTGCTGGGTACCACGTGCTTAGGCAGAGATCTCAGTTCTCGGTTAAAAATAACAGCGGCTTCCAGCCCTCAAAGGTGCAGAAAAATGTGACCTCTAAAAATTCAGGAACTGAAAGGCAAATCAAATGAGTCCCAAATTTGTCTACGCTATAAACGTCAATTTCTTTTTGAAAGAAATGAATGTTTTTGATGAATGTTTTCTTGAATGCCTGCTCTTGGCAGTGCTGCCATCTGTGAAAAATCTCTGCCACGCTCGCTATTAAGATTCCATTTCCAAGAAGAGCTCATCGCCGTTTTAATAAATGGTTAAAAAACTGTCACCGATCCAAAGGGGCAGCAGCTTGTTTACTGCGAGCGGCTCTGTCACCACGCACAGCACCTCTGAGTGATCGGCTCCGAGCTGCCAGACCACATACGGTCCCCCCGCAGCCCTCCAACGAGCGGCATTTCAGCTGTGTCGAGCACGTAGGAACCTAACGCCTATCGACTCTGAATGAGATTTATACTCCAGCTCGCTTGCGAGAGGGTCACTTAGAGCCTCGCGGAGGTTTCACCCAACACCCAGAAGTCATTTATTGGCCCTTCCCTACCATTCCTCACCAAAAAGCACAAGCTCTCCCCAGTGGCGGAGGTGCAATAGCAGCACTTGGCAGCAGGGGCTACCAAAAGCCTTGGGAAGAGCACCAGCGATGGGCTGGGATGGAAGCAGCACGCCTTGCTCATACCACAAACAACGTGCCATGGGGCTGCAAACTACTGCATGGTTTTGTGCATCCATCCCAGCACCCATGGGAGGGCTGAGGAGCCCACCTCGGGTGCACAGCTGCTGCAATGGAGGCCTAAAGCGCCTGGCGCATGCACAGCTCTTGTGCGTGACTGCGTCAGGAGGAACAATGAGATCTTCTTCCAGATTCGGCAAACATCAGTATAATAAAATAATATATATATATATAATTATATGCTTGAACATATGCACCAGAGCAATGCCCTGTATTTTCTCCTAATTGTTCTCCGAGCCTTACAGAGCCACATTTAAATAAAAATGAAGCAGTTATTTAAACCGCAATTAAAGATGGAGCAATTTATTTTTAAACTGGAAGGAGTGTCACCGGAGCAGGCGCGAGGGCTGCGGGCAGCGCCAGCATCACCACGATCCTGGCACGTTTCAAAGAGGAGATGGAGGCTGCAATGCCACAGAAAGGCTTGGCCCTTACTGAGGTCAGCTCCTTGCTGGCAAATTTGCAGCATGGGTCTCTCTGAGAGTAGCAGGGCCAGGCGCTGCAATGTGTTTCAAGGAGAGAGGCAGGTCACTGTCCAAAAACATGGAGATGTGGCACTGAAGGACATGGTTCATTGGGCATGGTGGGGGTGGGTTGAAGGTCAGACTTGATGATCTTAGAGGTCTTTGCCATCACGCAGCCCCGTCCACCAAATCCCTGCATCCCACACCAGCAGGAGGGAGCATCCTCTGCAGCAAAACGCTGCTGGAAGGGGGCTGGGGTGGGAGGGAGAGGAGCACCCACAACACAAACCCACCCTCTCTTTTCATAAGACAGCAGAATTTATCAGCCCGCAGCCCTTCACATCTGTCTCCTCATACAAAATGAAAGAGGCTTTGAAAAACAGAGGAGATGAAATAAAGCCGTCTGTGTGAGGAAGCTGGCATCTCTGCCACTGTCACTGTCACCATGGTAGGAATAATGACCGCGATTGTTTCTGCATCTGTGGATGCGCGGGGAGGAGGAGGAGAAGGAGGAGGAGGAAGCAGCACAACCCCAGCAGCAACCCTGCAGCTCCCAGGGGCAGCAAGAGGCTCCTGCACCCCGACGTGGTCACATCCTCGTCCCCACACGTGTCAGCCACCCCAGTGGCTGTGTCAGCAGTGATGGCACAGGGCAGGGATGAGCTCGGCAGCACGCAGCTGTGGGTTTTCTTCTCCCCAGCCCAACACAGCCCCAAGGGCTGAAGCTTACGAGAACATGGTTTGAGAAGAGCTCTGACCTGCACGGTTTGCACACCATGATTGCAGTGCTGCAGCAATTGTAGGCACGCTGCCCTGGGAGGTGCAGCTCCTCTGGAGACCTCAGGGTCACAGGGCACAACCAACACCATCCTCATTCCATTAGATAACAATTAAAAGGAAAATATTGAGGCGGAGCATCTGATCATGCCAATAAACAGCTGGTGCAGCAAACCCCTTCCCTCCAAACATTCCCCAAAGCTGGCCTGAGGACATTCAGGGAGATGGCAGCAAATCCAACCCAAAAGGGTTCCACAGTCTTGTCCTGAGGTGACTCAGCGCATTGTAGAGCTCCAGACCCCAAAGGATTGCAACTCTGCTTCAGCAGCAATGCCTCCAAAATGCACAGAAGCATTACAATTTGGCAAACGTCTTTTGAGTGGCAGACAGCAGACTCCTCTCTCCCATGGCACTGCAGAGGGCTTTGCTTCTCCCCTTGGCTTCTTGGAAATCTTCTGCAAAATCACAATCTGCAATTCAGGGCACAACTGGAACTAAACCTGTTCAGAGCCACCCTGGGACTTGAGTCCATGCAGCATGCCCTGCTGCCACCAGCAGAACATTCTTCCATTCATTTCCTGCTCCTCTCCCCACTGCACATCACTCATCCCATCCCCCACACCAAGAACAGCACCAGCACTAAGTGCTCAGGCATTCCCAGTAAGGTGGAGCTCACCCGTGCTCATCCTCCATTCCCAGCAGCATTCCAGGCTCTGTGCCCGACCCTCCTGGGCTTCGAGGGATCTCAGGCATCTTCATACCAGCAGAGCCTTCCACACCTGGAAGCTCAGCCTGAGCCCTGAGATGTCAGTGCTGGAGGCAGATGTGGGGCCGGAGCACAGCAGTGAGGTGTCAGACAGAGGTGTACAGCCATCCACCCAGCCTCCGTGCACTGCTCATCCATTCCCTGAGCACCACAGCTCCTCGAGCAGTAGCAGATTTACACGCACAGGCGTGCAGAGATGGCAGCTCCAACATGGACACTTCTATTTCAACCCGTGGAGTTCACTGTGCTGCACTTGGCTCGTGCTCCACCACCCACAGGGCTTGGAGAGGGCAAGGACATCACACAGGGCTGGCACATAGGGTTGGGATGCCGCATGCTGAACCAACAGCACCTTCTCTCCACAGGCAGCCCTCCGCTCTACACCCTCAGCAGCCAGGGACCTCCTCACTCTGACCTCAGATGGAGCTTCTGCAGGAGAGAAGTGCTCCAACAGCGCAGCCAAAGCGGCACAGAGATTTCCTGCAGAACGGGCTGAGCTCCCGCAGTTCCAGGCAATTCTCACTGCAACATCAGCAGCTGAGATCTGCTGCACAGGAGGTGAGGTTGGCAGCCAAACTCGCTCTGCAAAACTGGAGCTCGTGGCAGAGGAGGACATAGCTGCAGGGATGGGCACGCTGCAACCACAGCACTGCCACCAGTGCCCACCGCAGCACGGGCACAGCTGGAAGCAGTAGGTGCTCACCTCTCTATTCACATGCATCTTATTGACTCGTTTCAGTCTTCTTGTGTGCGTGCGTGCATGTGTGTGAGATCGTCTCCAACGTGACTCTGCATTATCAGGGCTATAATGAGTCCTTGTTAAAGTGGATTTGATGGAATAATTATATTCCAGAAAAAAAAAAAAGAAAAAAAATCCTGCAGGAAAGCGCTCTCCCCTCTTAAAGGGCAGGAGCATCAAACGTTCTCGCCACATTATTTGCAGTCACACCTTCTGCTGCATCTGCTCCTTTTAAAATCTCTAACTCCAATCTGATCTGAATATATAAATCTGAATTATCACAGCAAAAGGAGATGTGCTCACACCTTTTTTTATCTGTTGCCATGGCGATTAGATAAAATTCACGCCAAGTCTCTGGGGAAGGATGAAATGATTTCAGACAGAATCTCACCCCACTTGGTGAGAATAACGCCTGGAGCTCCTTCCCTCTGTAACAGGTCTGGGCACATGTCGCAGCCAGAGAGGGTGCGAGGGGCGGGGGGACACCGGGACACTTTGGGAGATCTTGGGACCGACAGAGGAAAAGGTTCCACAGCACCCCCAGCCAGGGGAGGGCAGGACCACGCTCAGCTGAATCACATCAGGCTGCTCCACAGCGCTATGAAATTCAAGTGAAAAGGGCACCTCGTGCCCACCGGTCACAGCCTGGCTTCCTGCTGCCCGTGAGATGGGTGCCAGCCCCACTCCGTGCCCACTGCAGAGACAGGTGGCGCAGCAGCCTCCATCCCTTCCCCTCCAGTGTGGGCATCCCATAAAGTTGGGGTGACTCCAGAGTGCCCTCAGGTCCCAGCATGCCTACATATTGCCACCACAGGCTCTCAAACAGCCTGAGCTTCTATGTGTTCAATCAGAAGTAGAACACCCCATGAAACTCCTCTGCCAAGGGTCTATCCCACACCAGGGAGAGGTTTGGGAGGGGCTCAGAGGCACCAATTGAATTACTTCTCTGTGTTTCTCCCTAAAAAGCTGTGGGCATTCACACAGATGCCAGCAGAGCTTTCCTGGTGGCTCTGCTCCATAGCAGGAGCTGGCACATCCCACCCCGATGGCACGAAGACTCCAAACTTCCAGCAACACAGGGAGGGAGGAGATCAGGTTTCCCCACAATTTCTGATGCAAAACTTCAGGAATCTTTGGAGCCGGCCTTCAGCATTCACTGGGAGATGGCTATTTGACAGAATCTCTGTCCCTGGAGGTGCTAAAGAACCATGGAGATGTGGCACTTGGGGACACGGTGGGGATGGGTTGATGGTTGGACTCGGTCACCTTAGAGGTCTTTTCCAAGATGTGGTGACCATCCTCAGCAACGTATCTCCAGCCCCCAAACCATCCCACAGAGGATGAGCACACACACAAGGACTGCCTTTCAACTCACCACATCAATTCTATCCCAGCTTTTCTCCAGGAGCTTGATACCCCTCAGAACAAGTCCATTGGCCAAAGGACAACGCTTCGCTCCCCTGGCCTGCTATCCACGCCTCGGGGATCAGCTGCCCCATCCCACAGCATGCAGAGCATTGCACCCATGCACACCATTGGGCTGAACTGCTGGCAGCCCCACGCTGTGCCTCTGGGCTCACTGTGCTTGGAGACAGAGTAAAGCAGGATTTGTGCATAGCTGCACTCCAACATTTTAGAGAGAAATGCAGTGTGGGGCAGATGCTGCCAGGTACAGCAGAGTAGAGCCTACATCTTTGGGGCAGATGGATGTATTTAATCACCCGAAAGCTGCTACTATTTTATTCTCTGCATCACTGAAAGGTCTGTGAGATGAGCTCGAGAATCCCATCCATAGACTTGGGCACAGCATGGCAAAGGATACTTGATTTAAGCTCATATCTGAGCCAGCACCACCAGATCAGCATAGGTGCTCCATAGAATCATAGAACGGCGTGGATTGAAAAAGACCTTAGAAGATGTTTCCTACATTCCAAACAAAAATGTTCACAGAAAACCGTTCAAACTTTGCAGAACAGATCATTTCTTTCCATGGTTCTGGCACGGAACTCCGCGTGTTGGCTTCCAGAGGAAGGACTTCATGGCCACCCAACATACACACGTGCCTCGTTTGGAAGCAAGGTTTTGGAAAAGTCACCAAGCACAGCAGGGAGCTCTCTGCTGCAGAAGGGCTGACTGCTCCTCACCAACCCATTCCAGCATCTTCAGCTCACTGCCTGCGTCACCGCACAGCCCCCAGGACGGCTGCACGCCCAGCCCTGCTGAAATCCCTTCCCATCAGGCAACACCTGCAGAGAGGACGCGCCAGCGCCACGCATTTCCATTTCTGTGTCACAACAACTGGAGCACGGTGACGCCAAGGCAGCTCCGGTCACGGATGCAACAGTTCCTCTGACAAATCCAGCCCGCGTGCTGCCAGACCTCGCGTTACCCGGCACTTTAATAGAGCCATTTGCTCCGCTCAGGGCAGCAGCTTCTCCCCGTTTCCCTCCAGGGAAGGGAGAGGCACACGGAAGCACGCTGCTCCGCTGCATCCTCCCCGGTCCTCCTCCCACCCCACCCCCAAGGATACATCAAGATTCATCAATAGCAACAGAGTTTGAAATCACAGCCTCGGTGTGAAGCGCAAATCTTGCACGCAGCCCCCAGATCCGCGAGCGCTGCTGCTTTATCTGAATAAGCACGAGCCCACGTTCCACGCCAGAGCACTGAGAGTGCTGCTGCACGTGTGCTACCAGGCTGAGAACGAACAGCAAGATTGATTTGGACGCGAGCACCAGCAAAGCAAATGGCTTTTTGAAAACCCTATAATTTCTCCGCAACCCTTGACTTCACTAAACACACATTTTTAGACTACGGCACCGTTAGGTAGGCATTAAACAAAAATGAGCCGCACTAATGATGATTTATGTGCAGGATAACCTTCCATAAAGAATTTATCTTTGATTTCAGGGTAAGTTACAGCATTGCCAAGTGAACCAAACCACGCGAGTCAGCACCAAAGTCCCTCCTGCAGCAGCGCGACACAGACACGAGGCACTGCTCCACCACTGTTTCAAGATCTCACCCAAAATTAACCCAGTAGGAGCTCCTGAGAAGGCACACATGGAGGAACTGGAGGAGAGAAGTCAGGCAGAGCTCTCAGAAAGCAGCACTGCACCGCTGAGAGCAGCACTAAAGGAGCACAGAGAGCACAGGGCACAGCAGCAGGAGACGATGGGCATGAGCAGGAATTACTCCCCCCATTCCAAGGGGAGACCACGGTTTGGTAACAGCAAAGCCAGCACCAGTTCTAGCAAGAGCAATAAAAAATCAGCTCCAGGCAGATACTATATTTGTAATCCAACAGCAAAACACGCTTGCTTGTGTCGACTCCGCACTGTAACACAATTTGTATGTTCTGTCTTTAGGGTAATTATTGCTTTAGAATGTTAAAATTGTTCCACTCTAATTAAATCATCATATTTAAAAAAAAAAAAAATCCACTGCAGCAGTGAGCTTGGGAGCAGGCCTGGCTGAGATCATGTGTGTGCATGGGTGCTTGGGTGGGCAATGCACTGCTGTTGCTCACACAGAGCACAGACACTGCTCTGCTCCTGCAACTCCACTGCACAGCACAAATCCATCAGAGCACCCTGCCATCCCCAGGGTCTCCAGCACCACTGGGAGCACCCAAAGCAGAAGAGCAGCACCAGAAGCCACTATGCACCAAGCTAGCCCATCAGGGAACAGTGCTCCTCCTGAGCAACAACTGCTGCTGAAGGCATTTCCATGATGCTGCAAAACCTCCTGAAACACCAGAAAGATGCTTACACAGGTTTGTACTCAAGAAGACTGTTTGCTAAACAGAAATCTCCCTTTCCAGGCACAAGGCTGCTGCAGACACAGAGCAGCTGCCCATCAATGAGCAGCGTCCTTCCCAGCTCCTGCCCAGGGAAGACCACGGAGAGAGGAGTCTCATGCAATATTTCATCCTGAGACTGTCAGAAGTGGGTCAGTGCTGGGGAGGAGGGGCACTGGGCTGGAGCCCTGACCACGGCAGGGAGCTGGCTCCTCGCCCCAGCTCCACAGCCCGGCGTGGGCTTGGTGCCAGCACCAGGATTGGCACAGGGGTCGGTAGAGATATGCGCCCTTGATGCTCCAGCACAGCTCCCAGGTGTCACCTCACAGACCCTACAAAGCCCCAACAGTGGAAGGAGTGCTGCCTCCCAACGTCCATCCCCATTCCAGCCATAGGGGAGCATTGAGTCAGCAGCTGGTCTGCACCCAGAGATGCCACCACAGCCCTCTGGAAGGCTGCTCATCCCCTTCCAGGTGAAGCACTCTGCTCCTTAAGCTCCTTAGGAAACAGCCCCGCAAGGCGGATTAGAGCAAATCCCCTCCCATGCATGGTCAGCAGCTGGCACTGGGATGTCCCCTCATCCATCCCCCGCTGGTGGCAGCCCCTGGGCACAGCATAGCCTATGTGGCCCTGGGGGAGCAGCAGGACTTATTGACCTGTGAGCAAATATCAAGCACCGAGTGCTCACTTTGGGCAAAATCCTTTAATTCTTTCTGGATCCCCTGGGGAAAGAAGCATTGATTACTTTACTACCAGCTCACCCACGCTGCACCAGGCAGCCAGCACAGCCATCAATATAGCCAGGGAGGAAGCCAGGAGGTCACCCCGGCACACAGGGACACTGGTGGCCCCACACAGCACCTGCCACAGCCCTGTGCTGCTCCTGAGCCTGTGACAGCCTGGCAGGACCCAGCACAACATATTCAGCAGCATCCCCTGCTTGCCCACACCAGGCCTGGGAGGTTGTATCCCACACAGGGGACCTGCTGGGGCATGACCCTGCTTTCAGAGCCTCCCTGCTTTCATGGGGTATCAAAAGCCATGGGGAACTGCCCAAGGGTCCCTGCAAAAGGTTGGGTGCTGCTGTCCCCCTGTGTCACACTGGTGGGAGCACATCCTGCCAGGGTGGCCACGTGGCTGCCAGGTGCCAGGAGAAGAAAGAGATGCACAATGCCATTTTCAAGTCAAGAAACTGGAAAACTGACTCTGTGCCATTCAAAAACCAGGGAAACCAACCAGCTGCAGGTCAGGATGGGGATAGCATGGGACATCTCCTGCTGACCCAGTGCAAGGTGCCACACAGCCATGGGGGTGAGATGGCTCAGGCAGGCAGCAGACACCGGGACAGAAGCCACAAGCTCAGCAATGCACAGAGCATCACCATCACCGGAGACAATAACACACCACATCTGCTCACACCACCGGGCCTCTCCGGTGTGAAGCCACAGGATGGTCCCCAATAAAAGCCTTGGCTTTGGCAGCACCAAAAGCCATCCTCCACAAGAGCCAGCCCAACACGACCAAGCAGGTCAGGTATTCCAAGGAACACGGCGCTTCCCAAGCAGCTGTCTCTCTTACCTGGGATGATAGAAACGGTGTCTTTTTCCCAGGACACAACACTAACATATTCCTGCACTGAGGAGGGGATGAGGCACTTGAAGACAGCCACGTTTCCACGCATCGACCTTTGGTCCTCCACCCGGACGGTGTACGGCTCCCTGAAAACTGCAGAGGGGGGCAGATGGTTGGTGGCATGACAGCACTGGATGGAAACCCTTCTTAGTTTTGCTTTAATCCTTCATCTCCCCCCCCAAAAAAACCAACCCCTCCCACCTTGCTGGCTGTCAGGGCACCTTGCACTGCTGCTAGAGATCAGGAGCAGAATGGGTACATTGCTGGGTGCTACTGGGTGACACCTCACCTGGACAGTAGCAGGGGAGGTAGCAGCCACAGGTAAGCAGCCAGCTGAAGGACAGGCCCCAGCTGCACTGCTGCCCCCCCAACTCCCTGCTATTGATGGGGTGAATGGAAGAAACCTGCACGGAAAGGGACACCAGCACTGCAGCAGCATAATCGGCCAAAGCCTCCTTAATCACATGGAGCAGGGGCTTGTTCACAGGCTTTGAAGGCCAGCAGAGAGCATGGGGGCACCCAGCTGGGCTCTGCTCCCAGCACCCCAACCCCAGCCCCACAGCCCCTGCTGTGCCAACCTGCTTGTTCCCACAAAGGCAGTTTAAGATCAAGACCAGCATGTTTACAGTTTTCCATTGGCCAGAGAGATTTACTCCCTGTGCTCACTACTAGCTTTGCTAAATATTTTGAGAGTTTTCCCAATTCCTCATATTTTTAATTGGGTCTTACTTGCTTTCTTTATACAGCCGTCATTGGCTTTTCATGCTGCATGGCCACCACAAAGCAGAGAACACAAGATAGCCAAGGGGACACAAAAGTTTCAACCAATTTCAAGTGTTCCAGAGCCAAAGTGCTTGGAGATAGCACTGCTGAGGCCATCCTGGTGGCCCTGCTCATCGCCCCACTGCATGCTGCCCACTGATTGCACCTGCTAATAGCACAGATGTGGGCCCTGGGCAGCAAGGGAGCTCACAGAGCCCTGGCGCAAGGATGGGTCAGCTCCATGCAGCACAGCCACGTTTACTGCACCCCTACCTGCTGCCATCCCTCCTCCACTAAGCTGTGGTTTATAGGTAACCTGCTAATGTTGGTAAATAATTCACTCCAGGAGGGGGGTTAATACCCATTTACTCTGCAGTACAAGGTATTAAAATAAAAAAACCCTGTAGTCACTTCTGTCATGTTCCCTCTGCTAGCCCCATTTTTAATAGGTTACATAATGAAGCCATTCCTGGGCTATTAGCCCTCCTCAGCCTGGTCAATAATTTACCATAACGGCTTTTGGAAGCAGCTCTTTGCCATATTCCTCCTTTTTTCTTTGCTTAATAAGCCTTGGCGTGCTTAGACTGGATGCTCCAGTGGGAACAGAGCAGTGTGAGAGGGGCTGTGGGACACGGTGGGGCTCTGGGCTGCAGATGGATGTGTCCCAGGTCCTCCTGCACACGATGGTTTACGCTGCTTAAGGGAGGTGCAAGGATGCAGCTGCACCATCGCTGCACCCAAACCACACGCCGTGCCCCTGCCCATCACTGTGCAGCCCTCCCCGTGCCAGCAGCAGACTTGCATCACACAGCTTGCTCTGAGCTCAGGCAGGACACAGCTCACAGACATATTGGCAGCTGCCTCCCGTTCATCCAACCCCTGCGCTCCGGCTGTGCAGCATCGATCGGTGCCCTCGCAGCAGGGCAGCACAGCCCATGCTCAGCTTTCCTCCGAGCACAGCAGCGTGCTGTCACCACCCCACACCAGGTGGGCAGGCCAGGAGATCCGAGAAAAGCCGTCACCGCATCCAAGCCCCAAACCCCAGGGAGATCCTACCTGCTTTAACACGGATATTCGGGCTCCTGATTTTGCCAGCCGAGTTCTCCGCCGTGCAGAAGTAGTCGTTGTCGTGGATAAAGCTATTGAAGGCTGATGGCGAGAAGGGGTAGAGCTGCAAAGTCCCATTGGCATGGACATGCCGGATGTGGGGCACATCGTAGATGTCGTCACCTGTGGCCAAATACCACCGAAGGACGGCGCTGGGTGACCCTGCGGCCGGGCAGGGGATCACCACCCCCACTGTGCTGGAGAAGGTGACCTGCTGGATGGAGTCGTTCACAAAGTAGAGGCTGGTTCCAACATCTTCAGTGTGAGCTGCAGAGGAAGCAGAGTCTGAGGGTCAGTGCGGATGGCAATGCTCCTCAGCAGTGTGATCAACCTGAACCCAGCCACGGAGCACAGAGAGAACATCAGGGCAGGGGCTGGAAGCACAGCTCAGGAACTACGAGCATCTCACCACCACCAGATGCCCCCACGCATGGGTGCTCCTCAGCCAGACGTGCAGCCTCAGATGTGCAGTGCAGGCTCTGCACACACACCACTACCCGGTGATGGGGGCTGTGTGTGCACTGGTGGCCCTGAGTTTGCACCAAAGCACAGCTCACACTGCCCAGAGCCGCCCAGCACACCGTGATCACTGCAGAAAAGCAAAGGAGACCTCTCCACCCAGCACCCCCCTTGCCACTCCAGGACCACGAGCTCCCCTTTACCACCACAGCGAGCAAAGCTGCCTACAAATAAGGACGAGGCAGCCCCCAGTCACTCAGTTCCGTTTTTCTTTTTTTAGCCACATTTTTCTGCGTGGGCAGAAGGACACAGATATAGCAAGCGGCCCTCGGCGCTGTATTAATAGCTCTTCCTGGGAGCACCACTCGTGGTGCTGCAGAGCCAGCACAGAGCGTGCCATGCTGCTGGCTCCAGCGAGCCGCTGGGGACCTCCCTGACCCCAATTCCTTCACTTGGGGAGAAGAGAACAGGAACAGGGTGGGGAAAATACACCAAGATCCACATCTGTGCCCACATCACGCTCCACTCATTCTGAGCCAGGTCAACAAAGGAAAGCCCAAAGCACCTCAAACTGTGCAGAGCCGTATCCGGGTTCCTATGATCCCAGTGTGAGCACCCACATCTTGCTCTGCACTGAACCATCATCTAAAACACATAAAATGGCCAAGTTTCCCCCTTTGCCTACTCAGAGCCCTATAGTCTCACACCAAGGCCAACTGCAGCTGCAGAATCACAAAGGTTGGAAAAGACCTCCAACCATCAACCCGTTCCCAAGTGCTGCACCTACAGAGCTGCATCACAGAGCAACCAAAGGGACTGGCAGCCAGCAAGATCCAGCACTGTCACTGCACCCCAACCAGTGACATGCACCAGGGCAGGATGTTACCCACCCTACACCCTGCCCAGCAGCGATGGGAGTGCAGCCACAACCCTATGGGGAAGCATCCTCCTGTCTGATGAGGGCTAGAGCTGGAAGGGTGAAGGGTGGGAGCAAAGAGTGGAAAAATACCTCGTAAACAGAAATTCAGATTACCCATGAAGCTTTTTCAGGTCAAAGGGGGAAACGGATTTTTAATAGAAAATGGAAGTTATGGGATTGGCAATAGTTATGTGACAGACGCATAGAGTTAAATCCAGATAATCTCCTTTACCATTTAGCATTGAGCACCATTCTAATTCCATGTTTCATAAAACTGTCTCCAAATCAAAGAGGGAGATTAAAAATTTAGAAATAGCGCCGCAATATTTTTAAACCAGAAATCACTGCTCACATCTGGTCAGATGTGCTGACCCTAACCTAAATATCGAGGGCATTAATTCACGCGAGCTGGAGAAGAGGCAGCTACAGAGGAGCCCACATGGAAGCGTTTCGCCGGGGGAAGTGCAGTGAAGCAGGCACAGCACCAGACTGCTGGTTCCAGAGCTGCACAAAGCCCTGCACGCAGCCGGACACTGCCTGGCTCACTCTGAGAGGCACGCATTTGAAGTCATCAAGGTGCAATCTTCTTAAATTGTAGTAAATTACAACCTAGAGGTATTGAAATATTAATATCTCTCACTGAGCTGGAAGCAGAAAGTCATTTTGCTATCATCCCATAGGAATATTTACCAGCCTCGATGGCTGGACTTTCCAAACTCGACTCCCTCTGGAAGCGCAGCCACTCTCAGCACTGCAGAGCCACGCGCCGTACGAGATGCACTCATTTACTCTAACGAGTGGCTGAGGCAGAGCAGCCATAAATCGACCCCAGGGTCTGTCAGCAGCCACGTGCTCTGGGAGGAGGCAGCTGAGGTGTAGGTGTGAGTCCTGCATGGAAGTGACATGCAGAAATGCCAGCACCTCCCCGATGGCAGCCCAGCGAGGCAATGCTTCCTCGCCTCCAGACCTCACAGGGAAGAGCTGCTCCTGTCACACGAAGAGGGTTTAGGGCTATTTGCCACAACCAGGCGCGTTGCTGCCATGCAAAGGGTTTGCAGCACCGTGGAGCAGGCAGCTGCTGAACTGCAAACCCACTGCACCCCACCAGCAGCATATTCCCAAGGCTCCCCCTCGGGCTCAGTGCTCCAGGTGCCTTCCAGGATCACCACCAGGCAAGCAGACGAGCTGGATGAGCCATGGGGGCTGCCCAGCCACCAGCTGTGACAGGCTCTGCCAGGAACAGCAGGCTAATCACCGCCTTGCCACTCATTTATTATCCTCATTAAGGGCATTTGACACCTGCCCTGTTCAAGGAGAAAGTGAAGTGGGTGGGAGTTGAGGTAGGTGGCATGGCCTGACCTTGCCTCCCTGCTGCCAGGAGGTGGGACAGACCCATCCCATGCTACCCATCCACAGAGCAGTCTTTGGCTCTGCTTGGAAGGAGCTTCCATCACCATCAGAGCACTAACAATCCTTCTGCTAACAAAGGGAGAGTCCTCAGAGCAAGAACTGACATCTCTGAGCATCACAGAAGGGAGAGGAATGGTGAGACATGGGGTCAGATGCACATAGCAGGGCTCCTCCAAGCGCCCCAGCACCTGCAGCAGTGCACAGGAGGTGCACAGCCCCCCCGGCAGCACAGCTCCCCCATGCAGGAGGTCTCCCCAAAGCAGCAGTTTCCCAAGCCATCTTAAAGCCCTGACCTCAGCCGAACAGCCATCCCCACAGAGCGGTGCCCCCAAACACCAAGAGCAGCCCCAAGGGCAATCCCAGAGCACACAGCCACCTTCCTTAGGAGGGAACACTAGAGCAGAATCCAGCTTCCAACCCCCTGTGGGAGTGCATCCTGCTCAGAGTGCTGCTGCCTGCCCCTTAATGCATCTGCATGGAAATTAAGGCCTGAACCACCTCCAGCTATTGCAGCAGCACCCAGGCGCAGGCTGTAACCCTTGCCTGGAAGGATCAGCACTCCCACTCATTTGCCCAGCCCCTGCAACGTACAAATGGTCACCTCCTGCTTCTTCACACTAGAGTGTCACTGTCACCTCCCCATCCCTGGAGGCTGGCACGGAGACGGGCATTCCCCAGCCCTGCATCACCTCTCTACAGCCTCCCAACCTCCTCCAGGAGGTGGGAACAAGCTCAGGAAGCACAGGCAGAACCTCTCCCTGCCCTCTAACAGCCCACCCTTGCTTCTCCAAGAACACCCAAGACCCAAGGGGACATCAGCAACGTGACTAAGACAGGCTGCAGCAATGTGCCCCCAGGCATGTGGGTCAGGTCCAACGGACAGAGAGGCACTGAGGCCACGTATGCCTACTGCTGGCCTTCCTGCAGAGCCAGCAGCCCCTCACTTCCAAACCACAGCTGGCACACTTGCTTTAAGCACAGATTTCTGCCCCACAGCCGACAGGTGTGAGATGAGGAAGTGTGTCCATAAAGCAAGCCAGAGGAAGGCAGCTCGCTCACCTTGTCCCTTTCCCTTTAAGCTGCACTTGCTCCCTTCCCTCCCACAGAAATGAAACCCAATGGCCCCTTCCAAGAGGCAGCTGCTATGAGCAGTCAGGAAACGAATTTCCAAAATATTTGGTACATCTCTGCTAGCAGGTGATGATGGCAAGATGCAGATGGTACACGGTTGGGTTTGTTTCTTAACCATCTACAAACAGGGAAAGAGAAACCGATGACATTATAACATATAAATACATAGCTGGCTGTAGCTGAGATTTCAAAGACAAGAAACACTCTGGACCCAAGGCAGCCACTGCATAGCTTCTCATTACAGCACGCTTTGTATCTACTGCGACAAGCAAACCCCTTCCTCCTTCATGCCCTCCTAGGAAGCCACACTCGTTAGCAGCCTGCTTGTCTGGGTGTGAGATGACTTCATGCGATCCAAGGCACAGCTCAGCACTCACACGCTGCCATGTCAGAAGGATTCCTGCCACAAAGAAACGCTTCCAGTTTTATCCTCGCTCCGTCAGCTGCTTCAAACGAGGACAGTGCTCCTCACCACTCCACTCCGGACCAGATGGGCAGAAGTGCTGCAGCAGAAAGGCACCCTATGCACTGCTGGGCAGCACGGCCCTGGCACCCGCAGCCTCTGCTCCTCCAGAGAACAAACACCAAGAAATATAGGGTTACCCATATCAATTTCTCATCCAAAAGCGAGAGCAGCCCTAACCCTACGCCAGGTGCAGGTAAGGGCTCTGGGCAGGTTGCCACCGTGGCTCCCAGTGCAGGGAAACGTTGGCTATCCGCAGGCTAACAAACACCGGGCACGGCGAGGGCTCAGCGCCGCAGCCTTCTCCTCCGTGCATTTAATGAGGCTTCCATGTTTCATTTCAGAGACAAACGAGCGCCATGCCACGCTGGGGGAGGGCCAAGATGGGGAAGGGAAAATAAAAATAAATATAAATAAAAATAAACGCAGGCTGCAGAGTCCACTGTACCCAACACCGGAGCATAGCGCAAATCTAGTGCCAAAATAAACCAGGACAGACCCAGCAAGAGATGATCTCCCAGCTCAAAGCCTCTGCTCCTCAGCGCACCGCTCACACCACAGAGCTCCTTCTGTCCTTCCTGGGGGCTCCCCACCTCGGTTTGTTCTAAAGCAGGGCAGAAAGAAGCCACAGCCACCCCTCAACTCCAGCAGCCCCCTGGATCAAACGCTCATTTGCTTTCCGCCCCTACTTGAGCTCTTGCTCTACAGTGGGAATGTATTAAAAGGCTGTGCTCCGGTGCCCAGAAATATTAAGTGCCTGAAAGGTTTATCGTGCATTAAGCAATTCATTTTTTTTTTAATCCCATTATTATAATGAAACTTCCCATTGTATTGCTGTCCTCTCTTTGGAACCGTTTCACTTTAACACTTTCCATCACCGAGGCTGCTCAGCACTGAAGATATGTTTTATTCCCCCTCCTCTCCCCAAAAAAATAAAGAGAAAATGAGGCCACGAGGAGTTGTGCTAATGGAGGCTTTTAATTTGCACTTCTCAGAAGAGATAGCTCTGTGGGGTGAGATCCTTCTTCCAAGAAGCTGGGGCTGCAAACAGGCACGGGGTTTATTGGCTTTGCAGCTCGTTATTTTGGCTGCTGGGGGCAGGGAATGGTGGGGTCCTCAATGCTGATTTGTTTCTGTTTTTTTCCCCTTGTAGCACGGTTAGAAATGCAAATGTAAGCAAAGCAGGCGCTGGCACATTCAGCACAGCAGATCCGAAACAAAAGCAATTTTGGTTAAAGCTCCCAAACGCAGTTTCAGCCCGGTTCTAATAAAGCAGCTATTCCATAATTAATAATTGATGGAATAATTGATCACCAGGCAACCGGACAGGACGTCCTATTAAGCCTCAGTAAATATTTTTCATCGGGTTAGCACTGAGATAGATGTGCAATTTAACAGACAGCAGAAGTCTCATGGAAGGAGGCAGCTCCGCTCCCCTCATTTCTCTTTCATTTCCTAAATCTCCCCCCCTCCACTCCTGCTCTCAAATGTCAAAAAACAAAAAAAAAGATAATTAGGGCAAATGCCATTTCATATCCCCCAGGCACCCCCACCTGCCACAAGGTGGGCACTTCCCCCAGTCTGCAGATGTGGCGACGGACGTCCAGAGAGGTAATTGATGAGAGAAGCACAATTAAAAATTCCCACGGACCTGGAAATGGGCAATTCCTTTATGTAACATCGATTGATTGTTGTCACAAACGCCCTGCGATTTAACTGCCCGCGCTCCATGCGGCTCCTTGGCTTTCTATTTTAATTGCATCTATAGCAGACTTGGTTTAGAGTATTACCTCCATAGATTTGGATAGCATTCACTTAATCTCCAACTTTAAATTAATCTCTAATCTTTAAGTGTGCATCTCTCCTTGACATACTTCTCCCACGATCCCCCCCCCCAACGGCCCCCCCTTCCCAATCTGATTCATATCAAACCACTGGGTTACACTTAATGCAACATTCCTAGAGGGAAGGCTGTGATTTTTAAAGCGTCGCTGGATTTACCCAGCCTGATGGGATTAGAACATCGCTCTAAGTAGTCCCGGAAAAGCGGGCTTAGATGCACAGAGCTCCCCGAAGTAGCGCCGCGGGGCCGCCGTCCAGGGCTGGGAGCGGGGATGCTGCGCCCGTCGGTCCGCGGGTCCCGGCGCCTACAGGAGCGGCACCGACCCGCACCGTGCGCTCCTCCGGGCCAGCCCGAGAGTCCCGGAGCGCCGCGCAGCCGAGGAGGGATGGGTGGGAGGGGGGAGAAAAGGAGGAGGGGGTTCGAACGCGGCCCGAGGGAGCCCACCGCCAGCCCGCCGCCCAACCCGTGCGGACGTACCTTTCCGCAAAGAGTACAGCAGGAAAAAAGTTACCAGCCACATGCCATAAAGAGCACCTATGGCCCCGGGGTGCGGCGCAATTGCGGACGGTGCGGTGCCCCCGGCGTGCCGCGCTCCCTGCCGCCGCGCTGCCAGCCAGGTTGAGATGCCCAGAGCCGAGCTCGCAGCCGCTCCTCCTCCCCTCTCCCGGCGAGTGGCGTCGGGAGGGTGGGCCGGGCTCCCGCGCACTCCCCGCCCCCGCGCCCCGCTCCCCGCCGGGCCCCTCCGCGGCCGCGGGCGGACACGGCCCGGAGCTGAGCCCCGCCGCTCGCCCGGAGCGCTCCGCGACGTCCCGGTTCCCCCCCCGCGTCCGAGAGGGAGCGCATGGCTTCCCCGCGCTTCCTCGGGCCGGGCCGCGTTTTGGGAGGGCGGCTGGTGACACCCAGCCCTTATGCAAGCAGGGGGTGTGTGCTCGCGCGCGCCCTTCCTCTGCCCACCCCGGCTGGTGGCACGCACCGAGCCCGGCGCTGCGCTCACACCTGGGCAAGCGCGCAACGCCCCGCACCTCCGACCGCCCCGCAGCGCCGGGTGCGAGCGATCGGGTTAAGCGGCGGCCGGGCCGTGCCCGTCACGCTCCGTAAAGCTGAGCGCAGCTCCATCGTCTGCAAAGCTCAACTTCACCTTCGTACAGAAGGGTTTCCCCTGGGGTGAGCTGTGTCCCGGCTGCAGAGCTGCTCCTCAAGGCAGCGTGCTGTGCCTGAAACACGGCTGGCAGCGCTCCTCCTCCTGCAAACCCCTTAGCAGCCAGGGACAAAATCGGATTTACAGGACAAACAGCACCAGCACTCAGTGATCCCATAGAATAGGGCCTAGTACACCTCACTGCACCAGCATCCCTCCAGCCAGCACATACGCACCAGGCCATGCTGTATTTTGGGGTGTGTTTAATCCAAGGCTTAATAGATTGACTAACACCAAAGCCAATTTGACTGGACCATTAGAGGAGTTCAGAATGTCTTTTCTTGGAGTGATCACAAAGGTTTCTCCTTGCTTTCCAAAGCAACCTGCTCAACTCCAATTTGTTGAGAAATAAACAGAAAGATTGAAGCAACAGTGAATAGATAAAAATATGCACTGTCTTCTTTAAAGAAAAAAAAAAAACTGTTTAGGCTTAGAAGAAAACACATCTCAGTAAAAACAATTAGAAATGCAGCTCCTTGGCCATTTTCAACCTGCTCCAGCTCACTGCAGTCCCTTCCTTCATGGAAGGGCTTTGAGAGAATCAGACACCTCTACCCCCGAGGTGCCCCCTGCAGTGTGCTGACACCACAGCCCTTCCTCCTCCTCCCTGAGGCAGTGCTTTATCACCCTCAGTGCTGCTGGGATCCATCACCCCCCCACACACAGCACTCTGTCATCACGTGTGGGTGTCCCCACATGCAGCCCTCCCTGCACCCCAAAGCTCTGGCTGACACCCACCCTGCACCCACGCATCGCCCAGGGACTGAGGTGTATTTCCACCCCCTGCTCCACCTGTGTACAGATGTTCGCTGACATCCAGCAGGGAAATTGGGATTCTGGCCCATACTCAAGGCTACAAGCAAGTCCCAGGCCCTGGGGAGTGCCAGCCACATGCCAAGCATCTTCCCCTTCCTCCCCCAGCAGCTGAGCAGAACCTGCTGATGAAACCTTCCTCCTGCTATCGGCACACTGCTGGTCCCAGGTGCAGCTTCTGTCCCCTGCAGTGAGGGAGGGAGCACGGGGCACTGACTGAGAGCCCACCCCTGGGCTTTGCCCCCACACTCAGAGGAAGAGGCCTCCCACAGCGCCCACATGCAAGCCCTCACAGAAGTATTGGTGTGTCTCCTTCACGTCAGCACTCAGCCCAGAAAGCTGTTACCGTACTAAAAGCCACCCCACTGACAGAACGTGAGCATCACACACCTCACGCAGCCCCTCTCCACTTCAGCACAGAACGCATACAGAAGGGCTGGCACACTTGTATCCTGGTGAAGGAGCTGCTTTGTCCAAAGCAGCCTTACCTAGCTGCAGCTTTTTTGCTCTGGGGTTGGACAGCATTTATACTCAGCTCCTGGATACCCCCTGAGCTCACACATCCATTATTCCACTGGGTGCTTTGCCCAAACACACAGCCTGCACATAGACACTGAAGAGCACTGCAGAAAAGCAGCCTTGCATCAGCCTCACAGCTACAGCCACATTTGAGGACCTCTCTCAAGGAAACAGCCAACACACAGCCCTCTCACCCCACATCCCCCAGCCGCTCTCCCAGACAAGTCCCATAGAAGAAGCACTCATTAAAACAGCAGGGCTACTTACAGGATTTCCACAGGATGCTTCCGATGCAATGAGGGGCTTAACCCGACAGCACCCCTGCATCCGGGGAGGCAGCCCACTGTGACCCCAGCCTGCCACTTCTGAGAGCCCCCACACACTGCCTCTGTCCTGCACGGAGATCCCCAGTAGCACCACACAGAATGCTTAGAGCCCTTGGGACTAAATTGCAGGATGGGCTGCACCTGCACCCAAGCTAACTGCATGCACCTGGGTGCTAAAGGGGCAGGCACAGCCCTGTGAGTCTTCTCAATATGGGGAGGGGGCTGCAGGCCCTGGGTGCCCCAGGGATAGCTCGGTGCTGCACTGTCTCAGGGAGCAAAGCTCCCACCCTGCTCCGTGCGTCAGTTTCCCCCGATGGATCGAGCAGATCCCGGCAGCGGGAGGGCCAATGCCGGCGGCTTGCAGCCCCGTGTATAGGTTGGTAACACCTCAATCAGACCGAGAGCAGCGGGCAGCTCGCTCCGACAGCTCTGTGCCTTCTGAAGGATGCTCGGAGCCTCACGAAGCGCGGCTTCTGCCTCCCCCTAGTGCCGCCGTGCGGAGCGGCGGGCCCGGCCGGGAGTCAGCAGGACCCGATCAGCTCCGAGCAGGGCTGCGAGGACCGCTCTTCGCTTCCCAGCTTCGTCTCAACGCCAAACCCGTCCGGAAAGCACAGCCCATCTCTCCTGGCTGCCCGCTATGCGGCTCAGCACCTGTGCCGTGCGGGCTCTGGGCTGGGCAGCTGCCCCGGTATGAGTGATACACCCTAATAAGCCCTGCTCCGGAGCGTGCCCCGCAGGGGGGCGAGAGCTGAAACATGATTTGTTTCACTTGGGAGGATAATTTCAGCCCGTGGAGCCGCTGCTGCCTCTGGCAGATCCGCTGCTGTTGATGGATGCGCTGCCTTTTCCGGAGCAGAACAAAGGCAGAGCGAGGCGTGTGGCTGGCACCCCGCCAGCCCGGCCCCGTCTCTCCACATCGTCAAGTGTTCCTCCTTGGCTCCATTAGTCACCATTTGCTGCTCTCCTGTTTTAGCTAATGAGGAGACATTTTGCATTCGCGTTTCCTCCCGGGCCAAATGCATCCCCGGCACCGCGGCGACGGCAGAGCAGCACTGATAGGCTGGTCATGATGAGCGCCCCGCATCCCTGGCTGCTGCCCCAGTGCCTCACCTCTCACATTTACAGTGCATTAAGCACCAAAACTGTCCGAGCCACGGCCCGTCAGAGCGCCTCTCCCTGTGCCTGGAAAAGCAAATGGTGAGTGGTGCCAAGCTGCTCTGAACTAGATGCTTCCCGGAGGAAAAGGACGCCCCGGTTGCCCACTGTATTATTTACCCAATCCCCTTTGTGTCACAGAAAAGATTTACTCTGAGCAGATTAATGGCTCAAGGCACGGTGTGAGAGAAATCCCCCAAGATTGCCAGGGCAGAAGGCGAGTGCCTGCTCACCAGGGCCAGCAGCTCCTGGCTGTGCCATGGGGCCGTTCCCGTGGGCACCCCCAGAGGGGTGAGCGGAGTGGGGCAGGAGCCTTTTGCTGGGTAGACATGGGAGCAGGGCAACCCAGCAGAACGTTGTGGCTTTTTGGTGTCCCCAACCCGTGGCAGAGTCCCTGAACCCCAGCCAGGCGTGCGAAGGGCTGTGTGAGCATACGTGCACACGTGTGTGTCTGCAAGCCGTGCAGAATAATGCTATTAATGCCATCTGGTGCCGAGACACAGATCCCCCTGTGCAGGGAGCAGACACGGCTTTTTGCTCCCATTAATCTGCTCCCACTGTGCCTCTTGAGCTGGGTGTGTGGGGGTCTCTCTCTCGGGGCTGATGCTGGGGGATGTGTACCCTGAAGGCATGGCTGCCCACGAGCTACAGTGCAGCCAACACAGGGAAATGGGAGCCTGGAGGGCACATGGCACAACTGAGGGTCCTTCCTCATGCCAGCTGCTCTCCTGGCTGCTGTGCCCTCGGCTCCTTCTGCAGGAGGACACAAGCACACCGCACCCCCAGGCTGTGGGGTTTGGGAGCTGCAGCAGGGAGAGAGGCCAGGGCTGCAAGCAAAGTCTTTGGCTCGTCTGTGCTGCTGCAGGGGAGCTGCTCCCCTCTGAAGGTTCCTGCTTGAACTGTGCAAAGCTGCACCGAGCCTTTATTAGTGGGTCAGTGTCAAAACAAAATTATATTTCCAAATAATCTCCTTACCGTGTTAAATAAGCACCTCAGATTATACAAATTGCGCGGATTTTGTCTAATAACCTTCCCCTGGCTAATCCTATTTTACTGTCAGTGTCTGACCTCGATTTAAGCCCAAACGAAGCAGGTGAGGCAGTTTCTCCTCTGCCAACATCACAGGGAGGGGGGGAGTTTGAGTTTCCAGAATACAGAGCAATGAGGGCTTAAACCCACAGAGAGCTCTGAGTCCAAACCTGATGCTCACTGCCCGAACTGTTCCCCACAGCACACCCCACGCACTGCTGCTGCTGGGATTGCTTCCTCTATTCCCCTTTCTGTGCAACTTCTATTTTCTGCCTTGGCTCAAAGCTTGTTCCGTCACTCCCATGTGCACCCCCAGCTGCAAAGCCCTCAGGGGCAGAAGACAGGGGCAGCACTGCGGGGCTGCATGCAGCCCAGGATCAGAGCAGCAGGGCACAGCACAGCTGCAGCATGCTGCACAGCGGTCGCTAGGTGTCTGCCTTGGTCCAGCACAGAACTCACAGCCAGCTGCACGCCTTGCTCAACAATTGCAGGAAAGGGATTTTTTGGTTTGCATCCAAAGATGTGAAACCGATGCACAAATTGTTTCCTGTCCCTGCGCAGGAAGGATGTTTGGAGCAAGCGGTCCAAGATAAGCAAGCGCACTGACAGCCCCTCCCCAACAGCACTGACCGTGTGTGCAGGGCACCGGCCAAAAACACAGGCAGTGCATCCCATGAGGAGGGCACGTGCTGAAAATTTGGGCCCCACAGCCAGCCCTCGTGCTGGGCAGGAAGGCAGTGGGGTGTTTGGGCTTGGGGACATCCTTCCCTCTGTGGGACCCAATGCAGATGGGGTTACTGTGTGCCACTGGGCCGTGCTGTGTTGGAAGATGCCTGCAGGGCAGAAATTCATTGGTGCTGGGCCAGGAGAGTGGGCAATTCAGAATGTCTCGGGCACAAAGTTTAACCTCTCTCAGCTGGAACTTTATTAGCTAAGAAACACTCGCTGGATCTACCAGAGGGGAAAGCACGAGGGCAATTAGCATCCCAGCCTTGCCCAGGGTGAGCAGGATAATGAATGGATGCATTGGAGCGGGGCAAGGGGTGGCCCTTGGCAAGGACTTCACAGCTGTGGATGAAGCTCTCCTCCCACAGCAACTCTGGAACTGGATGGAGTGGAGGGTCACAGTTCATCCTCGCACCGCTCCCCTCAAAGCAGGTGCCCATGTGGCTCTCAGCACTGCCCTGAGCCACACAGCCCATGGTGCCTCCTCCTGCAGCCTACCTGCAGCTACAGGTCCTCCTCATTTCCTTGTCTGTGGATGGAAAAGTGAGGGGAGACGCGTTACCCTGGGCAGCATCGGGGGAGGGGTGGGAGGACAAGCCGGTCTCTGTCTTTGCAGCCAGCAGGAGAGATAGGGCTGCCTTAAACCCGAGCCATACCCACCTCCTCTTCTTCTTCCCTCCGCAGTGGAACCGCCGGCCTGGGGTTGAGAGGAGCAGATGAGGCTTCTTGTGCCCACAGCCCCCTCCCCTTCTCCCTCCCCATCTCCCATGAAGGCTGCAGGGCTGTCCGCACTCTGAGCTCCCGTTGCTGCCCAGCAACGCCTGAGTGCTCTCCTGGGTGCCCATCTGCCTCCCCAGGCTGCTCCTACGGACGCAGGAGCTTTGCTTATCTTTCTCCCTGAAGCACTCGGGAATGTCGTGGTAAGAGCAGCTTTGCAGAGAGCCCTGCACGCTTGGCACCGCGTCCCTGGGAGCTGCCAAGGGCTGTGGGAATGCTGCTTTCTCCCTAGGGAAATGTCAGACTTTTTCTCTGCTATTTTTAATGACTGACCTTCCCTCCGAAGCCTTTGACGCTGGCAGGGAAACGCTCAATATTTACAGCGTCTCCTTCCCAACTCACTTTGTGTCGGGAGTTGGCCTGGGTGGAAATTTCTCAGGCGGCTGCGGGTGATGCCCACCCTGGCAGCAGGACTGACACCCCAGGAGCAGAGAGGAGCCCCGTGCAGGGCAGCACTTACTGAGGATGATGAGGAGCCCGATCACAAAAGCCACGACGGCGAAGATCAGCCCCCCGTGGCGGATGGTCTCATAGTCTGGGGGGAAGGATGGGAGCTGCAGCATCAGCCTGGGTGTGTGGAGGTGGGCTGCCAGCCCCTCCACTCACAGCCCCACACCTCATGGGCACCCACTTACCGTAGGTGAACCTGTCCGGGCCCTGCTCGGGTGCTTGCTCTGGAAAAGACAAAACCCAATGGGAGCCTGAGCCTGGGAGCTGGGCTCATAGTGGGTGCCTGGGCAGGGAGGTGAGGTGGAAAAGCTGAGAGCTGCAAGGAAGAGTGCTCTGATTTCCTTCCCGATCCAGTAAAGGATTCCCAAACTCTTGTTTTTCACCCCAACTCACCGTGTGCTCACAGGATGCATTTGCAGACGCATGAGACTCGAACTAAGCTGCACACAAGGACCCGGAGCACCGAGCACCCCATGGGCTGGCACTGTCATCGTGGCTGTGCCACTCTGCGAACCACCTCACCTGATGGCACGTCCCTCGGCAAGGAGAACTCTGACTGCAGAAATGCCCTCCAGAAGCTGAATGCTGTCCGGTGCCGGTGCCCCAGCAGGCTGTGGGGCTTCGAGGACCCATCCCTGCATCTCTCCCAATGAAAGCTGCCCCCACCCTGATGACAGGAGGGTCCTGTGCTCCTGTGTGTTCCCCGCTGCCCGCAGCTCCCTTACCGTCCCCCATCGCGCCGGCGTGCCGTCCAACGGGCGTCTGGCTCTGGGAGTGGGCACCCAGGGGAAAGCATGGTAATTGGGAGGCAAACCTCATTAAACATTAACGGCCTTGGTGTAATGTTTATCGCAGTCACGAGGGGAGGCCCAGGGCTCCTGCCTGCCTTTGGGAGGGAGGGGAGGGCCTGGGCAGAGTGCCCCTGTCTCAGCTGGGAGGAGGGCTCGGATGCTGGGTGGGAGCGAGAGAAGGGTGACAGCAGTGCCAGGTCCCTGCAGTGCCGGGTCCCTGCAGCAGCCCAATCTGTGCCCCAGCCATCACTAAACCATCCCAAGGCACTCGCTGCACACCAGCGTGGCATTGCTGGTGCCAGGATGCTGCACCCCCCAAGCTGTGCCACCTTGGTGGCGAGGCTGGCTGCCAAGCAGACTGCTCCATCCAGTTAGCCCTAATCTCACCATCAGCGAGTGGGTGCCCAAGCTGCTCAGCGCTGAAGGAGCTGAGAAGAGCTGGCCCAACAGAGCAACCCCCTGGACATACCCAGGGCTCAGCTCCAACTCATCCCAGGAGGTGCACACAGGGCCACACAGGCATCCGAGGTGCCATGAAGCCCAGCGTCGCTCAGCACCCCTCTCTCAATGCACCAATGGCTTAGAAGGGATGTGCCCCAAAGACCAGGGGACAAAGGGGCCCTGTGCCCGTGCTGCTGGGCTCACTGTTCATGCAGCTATTGACTCTGGCTATTGTTGAAACTGCTGCTGGCTGCAGAAAAGAGCGCGGCACGGAGCAAGCTCAGAGCGCCTGCCCACTGCCAACACAAAGCCCTGTCTGTGCTGCCCGGGGGGCCGCTGCCACCTCCCCCAGGGAGCCAGGCTGGCTGCCTCCCTGCCCAGCACAGGGCACAGTGTGGGAAGGGCTCAGCCCTTGCTTTGCTCCATGCTTGCCCCCAACCTCAGCACACTAGGCAGTCAGACACTGGTAGAAATGCTGTTTTATTCCTTTCCCCCTCAGATCACAGCACAGAACACACCAGTCCTTCACCACAGCAGCACACTCGCCTATTTAAAAGGAAACACAATAGCTCTGTTTATTTGACAACAGTCAAAAGTCTGGCTGTTTCTACACAACCACGGGGTTTTTCTTTGTTTAGTGTTAACACCAACGGAACGCCACAGACACCACGGGCACTCCAACACCGACACCAGGACACGCACACAGCGACGCACTGGGCTGCAGGGCACGGGGGGCTGTGCCCAGGGACAGATGGAGCAGCGACAGCCAGGAGGGAGGGACACAGTACACAGGACCCCTCTCACAGCCTCCAAGATGCAGAGAGTTTTGCTCCCACGCCAACACAGCCGCAGGTTCCCAGTGAGGCTCTGCATGGATTTGGAGAAGCCACCAGGAGCAGAGGGCTTCTGGACACGGGGGGTGACCTGAGCCCACGGTGGCCAGTGGGCGTGCAGAGCTCTGAGCATCGCTCCCTGCTGCTACTGAGTCCTGGGGCTGAGCATGAGGGGTGACAACACACAGCCACTGGGGGACACGGACACAGGGCGGGCACTGGGAGGAAGTATCCCTGCCCCTTCCCACTGGAGGTGACAAGGACAGGGGCTGAGCTCAGCGTGTGTACGGTTCAGCTCCACCCCAGCAGCACACGGAGCATTGGTGAGGAGCGGTTGGTGCTGGCTGGTGGGGTCACCACTGCACAGCCGTCCTCGTTCACAGTGACACGGGATTTCACAGCCCTCTCTGCACTTTGTCCCATTTAATGCAGCACAGCGCACTGGGATGGAATTGGGGAGCTCTGAGCAGAGGAAATGGGGGCTGTGCCAGAGGGGTCCCTGCAGCCCTGAGCCCAGCACTGTGGGGCACCCGGCACAGCCCAGCCCTGGGTTTGGGGCCAGGGGGATTATTGCTGAACAGGCAATGAGTGCTGTGCTCCCTTTCTCTCCCGGCCACGCTATGGCGGGCTGCAGTCCCAGAACAGATGGAAAAGCCACCAGAATGCTGCTGGTCTGTGCCAGCAAGCCAGCTGGGGGGGAGCCACGTGTGCTTGGTCCCAGCCTCACCATGTGCATGCATGTGTAGGCACTCAGCAATTTCCTAAGGGCTACGGTGCCCAGGCTGCAGTAAGCTGCATGCACCACCACAGCCAGGGCTGTCCGTGCCCTGCAGCTTCCATTGCCAGGGCCGGGAAGGAGCAGGGGAATTGACGCAGCACCATGGAGGCACACGGTGCTTTGCAAACACCCACGATGCCGCTCACCCCCTCCCAGGTCCCCACAGGACCCAGGGCAAGCCAGGGGTCCGCCATGCCCAGCCCACATCACACTCACAGCACGAGGAAGGTGAGGAGAGAGTCACTATTACAACATCAGCAACAACTAGCCCTAGAGGTAATGGTCACCTTACATTAACATACACAGCACTGGAGGCAGAGAGGACAGTGAGTGGAGTTAAGTCGGGTTAGTGGATAGAGAACCGGTGTTGAAGTACAGAGGGTAACACAGACACAGCAGCTTTGCATCTCCTCCAAGGGACCTGTTGCTGCGGGTTCAGTTTCCTGGCAGGCCGCTGGCACCTGCGTTCCGAGCATCTGTCCTCAGGTCTCTGGGTCTGCATGGGGAGGACGGCGGGGGTCAGCTGGGCACACGCTGCAGCCCTGCCCTGAGTGGGGACAGAACACGCTCCTACCATCACAGTGACTCTTTATGAAAGCAGACCACAGCCCAGGAGCTCAGAGGAGCTCTGGCTGCAGGGTCTGTGGGCAGGCAGGAGGTGACGTGCCCCAAGGGATTTACGCACAGCTCTCTAGAAGCCCTAAAAATAAAACCACTTTGCAGTGGAGGAGCAGAAGGAAAGGGAGTGTACCCCAGGGGAAAATCCGGACAGATGCTTCCCTTTCCTGCTGTGCTGCCCAGGGCTTGCAGAGCTCAGGGCTCGCCAGCACTGCACAGTGACATGCCCCAACCGCAGCACCATGCTGAGGACACAGAGCTGCTCAGAGTAGGGGCCCCACAGCTGCCCTTGTGCACAGCCCCAGATCCCCCTCCCTTCTTCCCCAGCACCCACGCTGGGACTCACTGCATGGCTCTGGTTCAGTTCTCTGCTTTCTGCGCTCCCGTTGCTGTAAAGAGAAGAGCAGTGTGGTTTGCAGAGCCTGAGCAAAGGCATTCTCCTATCCAGCACACACAGCACAAGGCAGCCTTACCATTTGAGGTGATCAGGTTCTCACCCTGAGCCTCTTCATCCCCCGGAGCTCTGCAAGGAGAAGAGCACAGTGAGAGCAACTGGCACGGGCTGCAGCATGCAGGGCACACAGAGGAAGGTGCTTCCAGTGGCATGAGCACCCAGGGCTGCATAGCAGAGCATCTCACTCACCTGGGCTTCTGGTGAAAACTGCACCTGCACCTCCTGCCTGCAATGGGACAAAAATACCATGAGTGTGGGGATAAGCCATGGCTTTTCCTGATGGCTGCCCCAGCCCAGCCCCTGAGCACTGCACCCCAACTCACTGAGTATGAGAAGGATGCCAACAGTGAACAGGACCACGGCAAACACCAGCCCACCAATCCGCAGGCTTTGGTAATCTGTGGAAAGGAGAGAGACACGTTTCTGCTGGGCTCAGGGAAGGGGAGCATCTTCTGCTCCTCACTGCACATGCATAGCAACACTCACCATAGTTAAAGGGGTCTTCCTCCTTCTCTTGGGTGCCCACTGGAAATAAGCAGACAAAGGATGTAATGTGAGCATACTGAAGGGTGAAAAATTCCACCCTCTCTGCCCAGGGAGGGGATTGCCCCTGCAGGCTGCTGTGCACAGAAGCACCGTACCCACCATCCGCCGCAGCTGCCGACACCAGCAGGGAGCACAGGACGATCAGCACCGCCTCCATGGCTGCAAGCGAGAGGGAGGAGCAGGGTCAGTGCCCAGTGATGGGGACATGGGGAGGGCTGCCCATCACACAGGAATGAGGAGGGTAACAAAGCCCCGGCAACCCCAGTTGTGATGTCTGATACTATCACCAAACCCCAGTTCCTACGCCTGGTGTCATCACCATACCCCAATCCCAATGCTTGGTGCCAACACCATACCCAGCCCCACCAGCTGGCACCATCACCATACCCAGCCCTGATGCCTGATGCCATCACCACACCCCAACCCCAATGCTTGGTGTCATCACCAGACCCGGACCCATTGCCTGACGTGATCATCGTATTGCCCACCCTGATGCCTGGCGCCCATAACCCTCCAGCATTTCACACCTAGCAGGTGCAAAGGATGTGCCAGTAGGGTGGGAGTGGTGAGCTGAGCATTGCTTCGTGTGGAGCTGTGAGTTGCCTCTGTGCTGCCAGGGCCAGAACAGAACCCCAGGGGTGCTGGCCCCACTCCTGGCCGATGTCAGCTCAGCCTCAGGGTGGTGCCATATGGAATGGGGTGAGTGTGAGGGCTGCAATGCCTCCATCAAGGTCAACGCTGCGTCCTTCACCCAGAGCATGCTTTAATTTGTCCCAATTAGCATAGCAATTACATTCTCACGATGAGGCCTGTGACCCTGGCACTAGTGGCTGCACTTGCCACCCTCTCCCCCCCCACTCACCTGCAGCAGCAAGGAGGTACTATGAATAACCCCGGGTCCTGGTGACAGCCGAGCTTGTCCCCGTCCCTTACAGGGCTGGGAGGTGCAGAGCACAGCAAGGAGCTGCACAGGGCTCCTGCTCCCACACCTCCACAGGGACACTGGGGATCCTGCACCCTCAGCACTGCTGCAGCCTCAGCTCTGTGGATGCGGCTCCTCCGAGGGACTGGGAGTGCTGAGGTACGTCTGACGCTGACCCTAACCCCACAGCACGCTGCTTGCTTGTGTCCCGTTGCTGCCAGGCAGTCACCAAGCAGCCAGCAGTGCAGCCCTACCTATCTTTGTTTCCATCGGGGAGCAGTAGAGACACTCCTGGGGGCAAAGCAAAGAGGTGGCACTGTGCTACACACTGGGGGCACAGAGCAGGGGACACCCCCAGCGCCGGGTGGGCCAGGTGCCAGCTCTGGGCACACAGTGTGGGCTCGGTGGCCATACATGGTGCAGAGAGCAGCTAGCTGCAGGAAGGGGTTATCAACCCTGCACAGCCCCGATAGCACCGTGCCGCAGAGGCACCGCAGCTGCTGTGCTGGATGAGTGCCGACAGGAGAGGGGCCCACAGCAGAGCAGGAATTCAAGGGATGCGGATCCTTGGCATTGGGCTACGCAGCCCTGTGGAGCTTGACCTGCTTTAGGGACAACCTCTGTTCCAGAGACAGGCAGGTGTGGGCACAGGGCCCCCAGATCCCCAAGTGGAGCAGTTGTGTGCCCAGAAACGGCGCCCAGAGCCAACCCCAAGAAGTCAGGGCAGGGACCCACGTATCCACAGCCTCATTAATTCACCATTCCCAGTCACATCCCATAACAACTCGCGTCCTTCCCTCCCTTCTCACGTCCTGTCATTTGGAAGCAAATGCGCTTCATCCGAACGCCGGAGGGTTTAATTTCCCCCTCCTGCAGCTGCCGCTGCCTTTGTGCAGCACGGGCTGCACTGCCACGCCGCTGCCCAGGCAGCTCCCTCGTTTGCTCAGGCACGTAACTCTGGATAATTACCAGGTTTTAGAAGCGTGCACAAAGAGCCCAGCAGCTGGTGATACAGTAACTTCTAGTTGCACATTTCCCCGTGTCCTTTATCTCACGGCCTCTATCTATTTTCAGTGTAGGCAGACGGTGCCAAATCAGTGGTATTACCCAACAGGAGGCTGCTGGGGGCACGTGGACGTGGTGCAGACCCCCACACAGGCACTGTGTGTGCTACTCTCAGCCCTCTGCTCACTTTTGGGCTTCTCGAGCACGGCAGAGTTCAGCTTTTCGCCAAGCCAAGCACAGAGCACACATATGTTCTTTGTTTTCCTAACTCCCTTCTGGAAATTCACACACTTCTGCACAGCACAACGTTGCTCCGCACACGTTAACCACCAGGATTGGCAGTGGCCTCGCTGGGAAAACAAACACCACATTCTGGAGTGCAGATGAGCCCGTTTCTCCTCCAAGGAAGCATATGCTTTGCAAATCATCCCAGGTTTTTGGGTTCTTTTCAAGCTGGCCCACCCACTTCTTTGTGAAGCTGAAGTAAAGTGAGAAGAGCAAACACTGCACGGGGTTTGCCTTCCTCCCCGCCCGCACCATCAGCTTGAATCGCTCAGGGCTGAAGCTGCTGCTCACTGCCCTCCATTCACACCAGACCCAGCAGCGTCCTGCACACAGCACGGCCACAGAGCAAAGGGGACCAATCCGTCCCCCCCAGCACTGGTGTTAAGCTGCTGATCACCGAGCCGTGCAGCCGTGTAAACCTCCATGTAGGGGAGTGCAGAGCGCTGGGCACGTGACTTGAATCAAAACATGTGTTGGTTTTGTTTTTTTTTTCCTGTTGAAACGGATGGATCTGCCATAACAGAGAGCAGCACAGGAAGCGGGGCAGCGGCACACAGGGCTCTCCTGCACCATCGCCGTGGGTCAGCCGTTTCAACAGCCGTTTTAACAGGGAATACCAATCCTTGCCCCCCCATCACCACCCCATACCCACCCCAGGGTGTCTGAGGCAGGCAGGCAGGGGGCTCAGCACCCGTATCCTGCAGGGCTCCATAAACAAGGAGCCAGGCTCTGCCTGCTCCTGGGCAAGAGCCAAGGTGCTCCCACAGCACCCAGTGGGATACGAAGGCAGGGTGTAGCTGGGGAGAGAGGAGAGCAGGGAAATCCCCAGCAGGAAGACCCAGCTCGCTGAGGAGCTCTCGGAAGCCCTGCCAGGGCAAGGCGGGTACATTTGTAATGGTCTCCAGTCTTGAAGCACCCTTTCCCTTTTCATTGTTTTGCATAGATCAGCCCTGTCAAGTCTCAGCCATCACCGCCCAATGCTGGGCAGCCTCCCTCCATCAAGAGCCCTGGGGGCATCTCCTGGAGATCAGACCTAGTTAAAATCTCCAGTTTCTGTGCAAAGCCCCAAGACAGTGACAGCAGTGCTCAGTTGCCTGAAGCATTTAGGAGTGTGCATGTGTGAATGGACATTTCCAGCTACGCATAGATGTGCTCTTCTGCCATCTCACGTCAGCATCAATCTGGCTAGTAATGTGCCTGTCATGCCTCTTCTTCCTAAATGAGAGGAAGGAGGATTTCCAGCCCCCACCGCTCCAACATGGACATCACTTCCCAAATTTGGTGATGATTCAGAGGTTGGCCGGGTGGAAGACAAAACCGACCTGCCTAACATCAAGCTGTCTCTTGTGCATATCTCCCCAAAGCAGGGAATATTCAAAGGAAACCCTCTCTGGGATCCCGAGGAACAGACTTATGCAGACCCCATAGACCAGCCCTGACCTTCTGGATGCTCACAGGAGCACATGGTCACAGGGGATCACTGCAGACAGCCCACACCCTGTGCTCCAGCTCTCTCACCAAGCTTGCCACCTGCAGGGTTTCACCCAGCCCTGAAGCACCCAGAAACCCACAGCCACCTCCCCCAGCTTGTTCTCTGCTCATTTGCTTAACAGATAACCAGGTGCCGTGGAGCTGAAATTTGCAAACACACCAGTCTGAAGCACACCCAGCACTCTGCAGCCCTCGCTGCACCTCAGCCAAATCCTGGGCTCTGCTCACTGTGTGCGGACAGCCAGGTACCGAGCACAGGTCCCTGTGCCTTGTGCCAGTGCTGCCAGGCTGTGAGGAGGGACGGCAGGCACGGGATGTCTCCATAGTGGTGTGCACAACAGCTGCAAAGCTCGGAGGCTCTTTTACAGCCCAGAATCACTCCAACCTCCCAAAAGGCAAACAGAGAACACAGCTCCGTGTAGAGCTCCCAGCTCACTGCAGCATGGAGTACGTGCAGACTTCCTCCATGCTGAAGTCCGAACTCCTGACAAAAGCGTGACTCTCCGCAAACGAGAAGGAACTAAAATTAAAACACGAACGTGGAACACGAGCAACACGAGGGGCAGCAGCAGGCAGCCCCGCGCCTGGCCGGGACGGGGTGTTTCCTGGCAAGGTGACTGCAACAGGTGGCCCTGCTCTGCAGCGACTGCACTTTCTGCTGGCAGCACTCCCCGTCACCCCGCCTCACGCTGCCACCCAACACATGGGCAGTTCCTTGGACTTCTCTTCATTGCAACCAGAGCAAAATCACTCGGTGGGGCTGAAAATCCCGATGGGTGCAGGGGATGGCTGCGTGCTGCCATGCACGTGTAGCTGTTCCCACGGGGCTGCTCCTTCACGCTGCAGAGCTTATTCACATCCACACAAACCACCTGTCACTTTCCCTCCCACAGAAATATTTCTGCAAGATCCGAGTTCCGCCACATGGACTCTGATATCTGTTTCTTCGGGAAGCACTAATTACACACCCGGAGACACACTCTTCCTTTCCTCTCATCTGCCTTCCCAGGATATAAAGCACTCAACTGTTTATGTATTGCCACGGCATTACTAAAATATTTAACAACATGAGCCTGAACGTTGCCAAATATTTGGCAAGGAGCAGCCGCCTCCCTTTTCCTCGACGGCTGCACGGGACGCAGCGAGCAGGGACAGCCCAAGTCCCCCCACGGTGGTCTCCGACGGAGACGGGAGATCCGCCCGAGCGTCTTCCCAGCACGGGGGGCTGGTAACCAGGCAACGGTGGGATGAGGGAAACCATGGTACCCGGCGTTGCCATGGCAGCCGCCAGGCCGGGGATGCGGGCGGCCTCGAGGCGAGGGGCGATGCCCCGGGCACCCATCGGGCAGCGCCCCGACGGCACGGCGGATCCCGGGGTACGGCTCGGGAGGAGCGCCCCGCGGCCACGCAGGACGGCCCCCTCCCCACCATCCGGGCCGCGCCCGCCGCACCCACCTGAGCTCTCCGGGCCGGAGCGGGGCAGCGCAGGGCAGAGCCGGGTGGAGCGGGGCCGGGGCCGGCGCTCCCCGCTGCTCCGGGCGTGCTGAGCCGAGCCGAGCCGAGCCGGGCGGTGCCGAGCAGGAGCCGGGCGGGCGGCGAGCGCGGCGAGCAGGGAGCCGCACAAAGCGAGCGGGGCGGGCCGGGCGGGCGGTGCCTGCCGTCGGGAGGGGCGGCGGCGGGGGGAGCCCGGGGCGGGGGCTGCGAAGAATCGGCCCCCACCCCTCCGGGAGCCCCGCCGAGGGCCGGGCTGCGAGCGGGGACGGAGCGGCCGAGAGCTTCGGGGCGGGGGTCCCGCGGGGCTTTGTGCGGGGGGTGGGCGTGAGGGAGGGCGGAGGCTTTGCCTTCTCTCCCCGCTTCGGGAATGGGGTGGGCGGTGCGGGCGGGATGCTGGCACCGCTGGGCGGCTGGCACGCCCGTGTCTGCTCCGCTCCTGCTGCTGCTGCCCTGGAGAGCCATTTCCTCGTGGCAGAACACCTCGGCGGCGCTATCAGCGGTGACGTGGTTCGTCCCCTAATAACTCAAATGCATCTTGGACAGATACCAGCCTTACTGACAGTAATGGCACATATTCCACTTTGCATTAATTTTCCAGTTTCCAGTAAAATATAAAAGCAGCCCCAGCATTTCAAGGCAATTACACAGAAGGGTCAAGAGATAGAGGCCGGCACAGAGGAGCTGGACAACATCACATCTCCTAATGCATTGGGATAACATGACAAGGCTCTCCATCACGCCGTGGTAAGTGAGGCAGGGACCAAGCGGCCATAATCAGGTTTGGGGCTCCTCTGACTTTCTGCAGCCCTCAGCTGTTATCCTTTGCACACAGTGAAATATTTGGATGCCATGGCTGTGCCCGGGAGCTGCACTGAGGCTGGTGGGTATCTGTGGAGGTGTTTGCATCGGCTGAGAGATGCAGGCAGGCTGCAGCTCCCACAGCACTGGGCTTCTGTGCTTTCTCCTTCACTGGGTTTCTTTATTCCAGAGATACTCAAAGCATTGTCCAAAGTGAGCACAATTAAAAATTGGCACCATAGGCTTTTTGCTGCCTAAACTCAGGTGATATGAGAGCGTTGTGCACATGAGCAGCTCCTCTGGCTGTAGCAGCAAGAGTGCTCACGGAGCGGGAGAGTCTGGGGGAGCAACGACTTCTTCGGGGTCGACCCTTTTGCCTGTGCAGGGCAGGCTATGCTGATTTATGGTAATGAAGGGGCAGAGCTGAGCTGAGCTCCTGGTGCTGTTGGAGTCAGCAGAGCAGTGTCAGCAGCTCCGCAAGGACATGACTTCATCTCAGCAGGGAACATCGGAAGGGAGCAGCACAAGCGGGCATCCTCCCAGAGAGCAGGAAGGAGCCACTTGGTCTCTTGAACTTTCCCCTCTGATTGAAGATCCTTCTCGGGGTTTTGGCCATTTCTCCATCTCGTGCAGACAACGCTCCGAGTGACGGCGCTGATGTTTCATCTGTGATGCAGCATGGGTCAGCAGCCCAGGACGGACGTGGGAGCTGTGGGAAGGGGCAGCAGAGCAGCTGGGAGCCCTGCATGCAGCTGGCCTTCGGTTTAACAGCGTACAATGGGGCCTCAGTGCCACGCGTTCCCCATGAGCTCAGACTTTCCTTGCTTGCAAAGCGCTGTCACTGAGCAGCACTGCCCCAAAATGCGGCCCCCCAGCAGCGCTCCCCGCTTTGCCCCCCGCAGCCCTGCACGCTGTGTGTCTTTTCCCAGCAGCCCTGTGTTAATTTTAGCTGTGCTGAGGCTCTGGGCAGGCAGCAGGCATCCCGTCCCAGGAGCCTCAGAGCAAAGCAGTTTGCTGTGGTCTGAGAACTTAACCCTGGTTTGCGGGGGACTGGGACACGGCTGGAGCTGCCTGGCAGTGCTGGAGGAAGGGGAGGGTTCTGTCCACACCCCAAGCTCAGAGCAGAGCCATCAGACCTCCCTGCTTCCTAACACCAAGCCTGAAAACATTTGCAAACTCTTCCTGATCCTGCTCGGGGCCACTGGAGAGCTGAGCAGCGACAAAGGGGAAGGCTGTGCAGAGCCACGTGGCTGCTTTTAACCCAGTAACATCCTCTTTCATTGGGCCTAAGCCATTCCTTGTGCTTGGGAGGAACCAAGGAGGCAGCAGGCTGCATTAAAGCTGACAAAGCCTGTGTTCAACAGCAGCTCTGTATTGCCCAAGCTGAAGTTCGGCGATGCCGTGCCAAGAGATGATGCCAACCGTGGGAGGGAACCAATCCAAAGCTATGGGAAAAACATTTTTGAGAAGAAACATCACCTCTGAAACCACATAAACAAATCCATTTTGACACAACTAAACAGAGAGCTCTAAAAGGAAAGTTTGGGAAAAACAGCACTAATTGGGTGGTGATTCATATGGTGCCGGTCAGACTGTGTTTTTGTAATCTCCATTCCTGGGGGATGATTTTCAAAGCGCAGAGGAATGTGGAAGCAGCCTGGCCAGATGTGGGCTGGAAGACAGAGAGGAGCAAACAGTGCTGAGAGCAGAGGGGCAGCAGCAGAAGAGCCGGAGGCTCCCAGAAGAACAGCAAAGTGAATGGGATCATCCCAAAGCAGGGCATGAGATGCTTCACCCACTGCCCTGTGCCAGCTGGGGGCAATGGGAGCAGGGCTGCTTTGCTCAGGTGTCCCAGTGCTGGAGGTGACACTGTGCCCACAGCATCTGCTGCATCTGAGCTGTGTTTTCACTGGGAAGAGCAGAGCATAAAAGCCACGGCCAGGCAGCTGCATGAGAAACTAATCGCTTTTAATCTGGTTAGAAAACTTCAGCCCTTGGGGGAAAACAGCACAGCTTTCTGGAGCTTGGACCACTGGCTGTCAGGTTTGGAAGAAATAAATTAAATTTGTATTAGGGTCTGCAATCACTTCTCTGCTTTGAGAGGCTATTTCAGAGAGCAGGAGAGCAATATCCTGCGAGGGGATGAAATCCATAGCAGAGGTGCACTTCCTCTGCGCACTGAAATGGCCCCATTACCAGGAATACAGTTCCAAAAAGATCAGCCCTTATTGGCCTCCAATTTTTGTTTTTCTTTTTCAAAAGATCTGTTTCTCCAGGACGCCGTCTCAGGTGGCAATAAAACGTTATGGGCTGCACACTCTGAGGAACACAGAGATCCCAGAGAGCCTTTGTACAAATGCGTGCCGGATCTGTAACTCAAAACCCATTGAATTCCCTGCATTAAACAGGGGAGTCATGCGGGGGCCCTACTCCAATCCCATCTCATCTGTCATGAAAAACCACTGCTTTCCATAACCTACAGCCGGCAAAGACCAAAAAAGGAGCATTTTTTCCCCAGCCTCTGTTTTTAGCTGTGGTTTTAACTGTGGTTTTCAGTGCTATCCAAACAGCAGCAGCTGTTGGATGCAACGCGGCAGCTCCAGCTCCACGCACACCATGCACACCCTGCCCAGCCAGGGAACCCAAATCACCAGGTTCTGCAGGTCCCTCCCCTTCCTGAGCCTCAGAGACGCCGTAAAGAGAAACCAAACCATCCCTTGGCCCCCACACGCTCCCTTTGAAGGAGGCTCACGGCCGTGGGAGGTTTCTGCAAAGCTTCTTAGAAAAGCTCCTTGAGGTCAGACTGACTCAGTGCTTCCCAAAAGGCAGCTGATCACATTGTGGAGAGCAGCCGCCGAGCACCGCCTGGTCCACAGCTCTGATCTGAGGATGCTTTCTACAGCCAGAGCAGAGCTGCTATCCCAAAATTCAATGGCAAACCATGGCCTTTTTCATACAGCGGGCTCTGGGAAGTGAGGTGGGGCAGCAAGTTGCCTGCAGCAGCCCGTGCATCATCAGCTTTGCAGGTGCTGCCTGCACACAGCTGGGGAGAGCAACATCCAGAAACTTCCAGAGCCTTTCCCCCTCACAAAGGGCCACTTGTTGCCCGAGTCCCAGCGGCAGTGCTGTGGGTTAGGGAACAGGCAGCCCAGCCCAGAGGGAGCCCTGTCTGCACACCTGCATGTACAGCAGTCAGGGAGCCCTGTGGGATGTGCTGCAGGACCTCTATTGGGGGTCAGGAAGGAGAGGCAGGGCTCTGGGAGGGATGCAGGGCAGCCTATTTCAGAGAGTGCTGCTGAGCCCTGGCTAAGAGCTTCAGCCCCCGCAGCTGGGGATGCTGCAGAGGCATCTGCTCATCACAGGGCTCCCAGCTCCTGGGGCTCAGCAGCTCCCAAAGAACCATCTCCACAGAGCACTACTAAAACATTTATTGAGAACCGTGTGGGGCAGCCAGGACCCCCTGCAGCTCCGGGTACAGCCTCAGCAGAGCAGCAGCCTGCCTCCATCCAGCGTGCACACACCTCGAAACATCTGCTCTGAGACATCTGTGTGTCCTCTATGGACTGCGTGCAGCGCTGAGACAAATCCGGCACCTGGCACTGGCCATGGAGCTGGGAGATGCTGGGGCTAACATGGGGCTGGGTGCTACTCTATATCTGCTGCTGGCTTCTGTCACGTGTCACAGAATGGCCCTGCTTTCCCCAGGAGCAGAACAGCCCTGCGCTGCTGCCCAACAGGGCAGGCAGGGAGCTGAGAGTGGCTGCGCAAAGTCCCAGCAGTGTGTGCTTCCAGGGCATAGAAAAAATAAATAAATGGGTGTTTCTCTGCTGGGGAAGCACTTCATTTGAAAGACACTTCCTAAATCCATATGCAAATGTGAGAGCAACCACCGTTCCTCCTCCCAGCAGGTGCTTCAGCTGCCCCATGGGGCTCCCCTTTGCTCGGCTGTCCCCGCAGCGAGCAGAGGAAGGGGCTCACTCACCACAGGCACCTGCAGCTTTCTGCTCCTGGCTTCCAGTTGCAGGGATGGGCAGCAGCCCCACATCTTCTGGCTGTGCCCACATTCAAGGACACATGGTCCTGGCAACTCTGTTTGCAGGCCAGGGGCCACAGCTGAGACGGCAGCTCCAAGTGGGCACATCCAGCACAGACTGAGGCCCGGACAGAGACATCTCCATGTCCTCAGCAGGACAGAGGTGTTCTGCAGGTGCTGCGTTGTCGCAGTCCAGGCAGCTGCAGGTCCCCAATTGCATGGGCAGCCCGGAGGAGCAGGGACAGCAGCTGATACACCGTGCCCTGGTGGCAGGGGGAGCGAGGGGCCGGTGCCAGCCGGTGCTGCTGCACAGGTTCCAGCCTGGCTTCAGTTGTTCTCGCTCTGCAAGGGGTAGATAGCAGGGGTAGAGGTGAGGCACGGGGCCAGGTTGGACCCACTCCTCTCCCTCCATGCCCCAGTCTCACCTCCATTTTGCTGTAGATCCAGCCAAGGAGTTTCGTCACACGCGTGTAAACCCCAGGCTTGTTCTTCTGGCCGCATCCCGTCCCCCAGCTCGTCACGCCAGCCACGTACCAGCGGCCGTTGTCCTCACACACCAGGGGCCCCCCGCTGTCCCCCTGGCACGGAGGGGCAAAGCGGTGATGAGAGCAAGCAGAGGGCATCCCTGCGTGTCCCCAGGCACGCCCTGCCCCGCTCACCTGGCACGCATCCTTCCCCCCCTGCAGGTACCCAGCGCACATCATGCGCGGGGTCAGGTAGCCCTCGTACACCTTGTCACTGTTGCAGATCTTGTAGTCGATGAGTTTGACTTCTGCCTCCCTCAGCTTTGGGGAGGTGTTATCTGCAAGGCAGGAGGAGCCGTCGGGCAGGGCCAGCCTCGGCCCCCCGCTGTAGGAGGGAGCAAGCTGCTGCTTCTCGCACACCTTCTGCAGAGCTGCACGGGCAGGAGAGCGCCTGCTGTGTGTCAGCTCTGCATGGCACGGCCCTCACACACCCCACAGGAACACGCACGTGGGGTGTGCATGAGCTCTGGAGCAGCCGGCATCCTCCCTCCCTCTCTCCCTCCTTCCCTCCCTCACCTTCGTTCTCCCTGGTCTTCCCAAAGCCGGTGATGAAGCAGGACCTGCCGGTCTGGAACCGCTGGCCGTGCATGGGGAGGCAGGCAGGTCGAACCTGAGCTGGATGAAAACCAGAAGAGAGAGAGATGAGTCACTCACCAGCAGAACAACAGCACAGTCACCCGCCCTGCAGCCAGGGCGGAGCGTGGGCTGCTGGAAGTGCTCCCCTCTGAGCTGACCCCGTGGGGTTCCACAGCCCCCAGGACCACCCCCACCCACCCAGTCCTGCCACCTGAGAGCGTCAGCGGCCGGGAGAGCTTCATGAGAGCAATGTCATAGTCATCGTGGTCATCGCTGTAATTGGAGTTGATGATGACCTGGGAGACGGGGATGCCCTCCATGGGCTGCTTGAGGTCTGACACCCCGCCGTACACCTTCCAGTCATCGAGGATCTTCATGCTGTTCCTGGGCATGGAGGGGGAGGCAGTAGGGGTGAGACACAGCCATGCCCAGTGCCAGGGCTGCTGAACGCAGAGCAGCACTCACATGAAGAAGCAGTGTGCGGCGGTGAGCACCCACTGCGCATCGATGATGGTGCCGCCGCAGATGTGGACGGGCCCGTACTGCACGCTGACCTGCCAGGGCCATTTGCTCACCGAGGTTTCCTTCCCTCCGATGATTCGGCCTGAAATCCTCTGCCCACATGCTGCAGGAGAGAGCAGAGGGCTGAGAGAGGGGGTAAGCCAAGAGGGTGTGCACAGCGCATCCCCACCACTGCAGTCACCAGCAGTGCTCAGCGCAGCCTGCATGGGGCTGCAACCTTCATTGCTTTGTATTACCCAGAATATTCTGCTGGAGAACACCCTCTTTGCCCAACCCATCACAAAGATGGGAAGAAAACCCTTCCAAGCATTTGCTTGGCCTTGCCTGCCCTCGTCCTCATGCCTTGCTGGACAGCCCGCTTACTTGTACACCGCAGGGAGACGAATTTCCCTGTCAGACACTGGGAGCTGTGGGAGAGAAGAGAGGGACACACGTCAGCCCCAGCCTGACCTCCAGCTCAGGTGGCAGGGGGCTGCCTGCTACCTGTTGAGGCTCTGCTGGATGGTGTCCCGCTCATCCGTCACCGTGAGGCTCTTGCCAGAGACGTGCAGGGGGATGTATTCTGTCTGCGATGCGCTGGGAGAGAGGAGGTGAGACAAAAGTGTTGGGCAAAGCCTCCCCAGGGTAAACCTGCAACGCTGTTGCAAAGATCGGGACAGGAAGGATTACTTCTGGAAGCCCAGCTGCCGGCAGGTCTTTCTAGAGAAGGACTCGTCCCAGGTGCTGCTGCACACCGGCAGCCACTGGCTCTCAGCACTGGAGTAAACGTGGAGCAAGGACTGGTCGGAGCTGAACCGCACTGCAGGGATGGAGGGGGGTCAGCAGCACCCGGCGCTGCGGGGCTCCCCCCTCCCGGGCACGGCGCTCCCGGTGCTGCTGCCTTACCGCAGCCCAGCTCGTCGCTCCTCTGGGAGCAGTCCACCACACCGTCACAGCGCACGGGGTTGTCCTTGCAGGTCTCGGCGGGCTCCTTGTACACGATGCCGGTCTGCGACCGCCAGAACATAACTGGGGACGAGCGCGAGCTGCGGTGAGGCTGGGTCCAGAGGTCTGCCACGAGCGCCTCCCATCCCGCCCTCAGCAGCTTGGTTGCAGGGTTTGGATCCCGAAGGGCCGCGGAGCCAGGGCAGGGCTGGAGGCACCAAGCATCTCCCTGCGCCCTCCCGTCCACCAGATGTCAGGAAAACTCAGAAAATGGGAAGCGCGCATCTCTGCTCCGCCTCCCGGCCCTCCCCTGCAGGGTGCCGGCCCGGCAGCCGTCCTCCCAGCCCGCTGCCCCCCCACCCAGCGCTCACGCAGCGGGGATGAAGCCGGCACTCACACAGCAGGATGAGGGCGACGATCAGCACGATGAGGACGGAGACGCAGAAGATGAGCGCGAGCCGCCGCTGGCTCATGCAGGGAGCTCTGAACATGGAGGATCCTGGCAGCGGGACGGGGCAGAGTCAGGGGGAGCGCAGCCTCCTCGAGGCACCCAGACCCCGTCCTGGACTTGAGCGTGTGCCGCTCTCCCCTCACACCCCCAGGAAATCCCACCCTTATGCCAGCAGCGAGTACACGGGTGCATTTTCTCCTTCCATCACTTCTGCGGGAGAGACCAGGACTGGGCTGAACCCAGAGCACAAACCACTATCATCTTACGTGTGCTCTCACAGGCTGCGCACGGGACCGGGGCCGGGATGGAATCGGGGCTGTAGGGCTTGAAGCTGATGCCGAGGACGTTCTCCCGAGGCTGCGGGGGCCGGATGCTGAAGATGCTGCTGGCTGTGGAGGCATGGAGGGAGCTGGGCGATGCCGTGGTCTGTGTGAGCAGAGGGCTGTGTTATGACAGCGGCCATCACTCACTGCCCGATGCAAAGCTCTCAGCACCCTGCTGGCACAGCTGAAAGCCTCTTTGCCAGAACGTTTCTCCCTATTTGGAGGCTGCTGGGCAAATTTTCCAAATGGCTTCCATCAGAGCCATCAGCCGGGTGTTTGGCATCAGCCACACCATGGCCCAGTTCCGTGGGGATAATGCCCCAATTTATGCATCTATCTTTAATTAGCCATTTGAAAAATACAGCGCAATGTCCAACTGTTATTTAGTAATACTTAATAATCAGTGTTTTTCCAAGCCGTGAAACATCCTGCAGCCTGGAATGCTGTTCTGCAGTTATGTCACTCCTGACCTGTGAATTTGCAGAAGAATATGTATTTGCTTCCGTTCCCCCAGATACTCTCCCCCAGTGCTTCCCCAGCTTTGACCAGCTCCACAAGCAAAGCCTCTCATTTTCCTATGAAGCAGAGACCTCACATGCACACAGCCCGCAAGAAAAGTCTTTTCCTCTGCCATTGTCATTTCATTTGCAAAATCTCAAACCTCTTTGGCAATGAGAACTGACCGCGTGCCTTCTGGAGGCTGTGCACTGCTCCCAGCAGGTTCTCCTCCCCTCCTGGTTCCAGTTCCCTCAGCTTGCACTGTGCTGCTCAGTGAAGCCACTCACCAACTACTGCCAGGCAGAATTTTGACTGCATCCCTACACACAGCATCACCACTGCACCATCAACAGAGGAGCGTGCACCCATTGGAAGCACAGGATCACCTCCAGGGGACTGCTGTGCCCATCAGAAGCTGGGATTTAGCACATCCCTTCACAGCCCTGCAGCTGCTGGGCTCACATTTCTCCATCACTGGGAGCACCTGGGTGCAAGGCACAGCTCAGGGACAGCGCGGTGCTGGCAGAGCTCTGGGCACTGCTTCCACACTGCCCCTTCCACCTGGATTCTCCCTGCCCTCGTGCTTCCTGCTGGCAGCCCAGGGCCCTAATGAGCACATCAGGATCCTGCTCAGGCTCGTGCTTTGTAAACATGGCTGTGCCCTTTCATGCAATGCAGCAGTGTCACTTCCTGGGCATTATCCCCTGAGTCACACACCTGGTGTGGCCACGCACAGGGTCTGCCATGGATTGGGAGCCCCATGCGAGGGGAAAACACCTCTGGAACAGCCCCCTCTGAGCCCAGGCACAGCACCCAGGGTGCTCAACGCAGCACTGCTGACATCTCCTTCCCACCAGGAGCCACCTCCCACCCCACAGCATCACCCACCACTGCCCTGACCCACAGCGTAAACCTGAGACCTTTCCCAGGCACAGTTCCTCCCACACAGATGAAGTTCTGCTAAATGCCAGTGCCAATTGTGTTAGCTGAGTATCTGCAAGCTATCACCATGTCTGCTATCTCTCTTTGAACCCATCCTGTGGGGAGAGGAATGTTTCACTTATCAGATCAGCTAAAGCCAAGCATCAGCGAAGCACTGCAGAGCAGCCCCACTTCAGGCATGCGAAAGCATCTCCAGCTCGGGGTTACAAACGTCTCACACAAATATCTACATAACACTATTGGTTAAATTGCTCTTGCTTTGCAGAAAGCACATGGCCTTTCTTATACTGTTGGACTATTAGTTACCCATTTCCTCAAAAGTCTAAAGTCCAAACATTGTTTTAAGCTCTATCACAGGCGCTAACCAACCCTTTATCACGGTGCCCAGCAACCAGCACAACTAGTTACTGTTGGGTGACCACTGGAGCAGAGAGCAAACAGCAGCAGCTTTACAGGGATAGTATTTCTGCCAGAAGCTACCACTCGTGGCCACAAAGCCTTTACTCATCCTCTGTCGGCTTTTGAACAGCAGTCAGACTCAGAGCAATGACTCTCTCACACATGTGGCTGTGGTTTGAGCCATTTTTCTGTCGTCCTTTCCGCAAATGTTCCACCTGCTGTGAGAGCATTTAGCATTGCTGTGGGGTTAAGCCTAGAAGTCATGTAAGCATGCGGGGATCAGTGACTTCTTTGGCACGGGCAAAGCCTGAGCTGCAGGGAGCAGAGGACCCGCAGCACAACCCCTGTTGGCACAGATGACACCTTCACCCTTCTCAGCTCAGCTCTGCATTGCATCTTTGGGCATCCCATCCCATCCACACTGCAGCCCAGACCCCACACACTGACCTCCAGCTCAAGGCTCAGCCTGTGATGACGCTGACAAATCCACACCAGGAGGTCACAAACCCCAGGGAAAATCCCAGCACCGTGGAGCTGGGCTGGATCCAGGTGGGATGGGGAGGGAAGCGAGAGCAATTGCTGGCAGTTTCGGAGTGGGAGGGAGAGCAGAAGCCGGGTGGCACCTGTGGTGTTGCAACAGGAGCTGAGGCCCAGCAGCATCTCAGAGGAGCAGGAGGAGCAGCAGCCACCCAGAAAATCAGAGCACCCAGAAAATCAGAGCAGCGAGAGGGGCCGGAGGCAGTCTGCCTTAACCAAGCGGCAGGAGCTGCCCAGGCAGGAGATCATCTTTCTCAGCTAAGCTCACTGCTGTTGCGCAGGGAATCATCTTCCACCTGTCAGCAGAGTGCTGGGTCCTGTGCCAGACCAGCTCTGAGAGCTGACAATGGGGACATTGTCCCCATGCCCCTGAATTGAGCCCTCCTGAGCCTGCAGGTGTCTGTAGTCCCTACGCAGCCCCACGTTCCCATGAAGTGCACAGCAGTGCTGGCCCAGATCTGAGCCCCCAGCTCAGCCCAGCTGCAGGGAGCCGGATGCTGTACAGGGGGCAAGCATAGGGAAGTGAAAATCCTAAAGCGCACAAGGGACATTTTGCAAGCGTGGGTGACAAGGCATTGAGTCAGCCCCATCGGGCCAGGGCCAGGTTGCCATATAGCAGAGTGAGGAGCCCTTCAGGCAGAGATCAGAAATTGGTGCAGGGGGTGAGTAAGCACTGCTCAGTCAATTCCAGAGATGGGCAAACTGAGGCACGGACAGTTGAAGTGAGGGTGGTACCTGGGATGGCCCATATAATCCAAGCAACATCCAGGTGACCCAGTGGGGATATCCAGTACTGAGTAATATTCTCTATGTGCAGGCATCCAAATCCCAGCCCCGCTGTCACCATGGTGCTCCTGCCTGCTTTGGGTGACACAGTTAGTTGGGATCACACAGCACAGCAGTGCTGGAGGCAGGCAAGCAGAGCTCGGGGCCTTGCAAAAAAGGACAGGGCTGCAGGCAGCCCCGTATGGAAACGAGCCCCAAACCAGGCTGCCTCGGGGGCACCTTCAATTCCACTGCCATGTCCTCTCCAGCCCCGTCCCTGCAGCCCTGCGGACATCACGGCGCAGTCAGCGCAGTAATTACTGCCTCTTCCGGGAGGGCTGAGCCCCGTGACAGCCAGAGATGTTTTGCTCATGACGGGATGCTCACTGCACCTTGGGGAGCCCCAACAGCTGACAGAGAGCCGGCCCTGAGCAACCCAGACCCTAAAGAATGGGGGGAAAATAACAAGAAAGTGGGTCAGGGAGGGCTGCCAGGGCCACCTGTGTGCTGCCGGTGCTGCCAGCATGCTGGAGCCCAGCAGAGCGTGGCTCCCACAGGTGTCCTAGCATCCTGCCGTGCTTAGTAGCCTGCCCTCAGCTGGCCTCCATCCTTGCTAACCCACTGGAGCCACAGATCCCTCAGACGTGGTAAAGCAGTGGGGCTGAGAGGCCATCCCTCTGACAGCATGGAGCTGAAGATGCTGGTGGCACTCAGCTTCCTCCTCCCCACTCCACATCCCCATGGCAGAGCCTCCCGGTCCTTCCCCCACCAGCACTCAGTGCCCAGGGGAGCAGGGAAGCAGAAAGCAGCCCTAAAACACCCAAAACAAGTGACTCACACAGGCCTCAGAACAAACCCCAGCCAGCTCCAGATCCCAATTTGCTGCCCGTGCCTTACCGGAGAGATTTTCCCTTCCATGGGCCGCTGTGGGGCTGGGCTGGAATCACAGCTCCGGCACAGCCATTCCCTGCTGCGGAGCGAGGTCAGGTCCGCGGGGACGGGGCAGGATCTGTTTGGTGAGCGGGTTTGTACGTCAGTGCCAGCACGGAGGAAACCAGTCGGACCTGCCGCCCAGCTCCACGGCTGCCTGTTTCCCAACCGCTGCAGGCACAGCGTGCAAAACACCTGCCTCTGCGCCCTGGGAGGAACGTGGCTGTGGATAAAGGCTGGTGAGGTGAGGGCTGGCCGTGGGGAGAGTGAGTGCCAGCTGGGCAGCCAGGCACTGGGGCTGCCAATAGCTCCTCGCTGCAGCTTGATCACCCGCAGTTCTGTCCTGGATGGGAATGGCAGGGGGTGGATGCCCCAGCAACAGCCCGCAGAGTCACAGAATCACCAAGGTTGGAAAAGACCTTCAAGATCATCCAATTCAACCGTCCACCTATCACCAGTAGTACTCACTAAACCATGTCCCTCAACACAGAAACACTCGTGTGTGAGGTCAGGGTGGTCAAAGAGTCACAATACGTCACTGGAAAGGATGTGAAATGTCATCTTTGTTCTTAGAGATGGCAGGGACAAGCAGGGACATCTCAGCTTGTAGGGTGCCAAGCCTAAAGCCCTCCTCATTTCACTGCCCCAGCTTGGGGTGGGGAAACTCCATCCCTCCACCTGTCCAGGGCTGCCCCCCTGCTCCTGGGCACACTACATTCCCCATTTTCCTCCAGCAAGGCCTGGCTGGAGCAGACCTTTTCCTGCACCGTGTCTGGCAAGTCCACTTTCAACACAAACTTCTCAATGGGTGACATTCATTTCTAGGGTTTCTGAGCATCCCTTGGCATGCTGCACCATCCTCTCCTGTTTGCACACACAGAACTGAGAGCATTTGGCTGCTTTCTGCAGCTGCCATGCCCTGCAGGGTGTGAAGCAGAGGGAATAACATTGCCCCCGGTGCCCCGGCTCTGACACCTCTGAGCTGCAGCTCTCGGGAGGCAGTTCTGCAGCTCCAGGAATGATGCCTTGCTGGAACTCACTCTCTGTAGGTGGCTTTGTAGAAAGAGCAGAAGTGGAGCTGGGGCACCTGTTGCTCCCAGTGCTGCGGATGCCCTCTCAGGACCAGATTCTGGAGAAAACCTGCGGTGCTGCTCTGACTCAGGTGCTTTCCAGGTTGGTAAAAACACCATGCAAAGCTTAGTCAATTGTTTTGAAGATGAAAAAGAAACTCAGCAGTACTTTTGAGTGCTGATTTGACCTATGAACTCAAAACCTCTCCACCCAACACTGCAAGAGTTGAAAGGCTGAAAGTCTGCTCTTTTCTCTCTGGTTTTATCGCTGTGCTCTGGTGGGCAGCAGCACCCAGGGTGAGTGCAGAGCTCAGCTGTGGTTTCCCCGAGATGCTTTGAGATGAAGGTAGGGGAGCAGCCACAGCCGAGCAGTGTTTTGGAGGGGATAGAAGAGCAGCAGCAGGAGGAGCATCCTCAGCAGCACCCACATGTGCCAGGTCTGCACCCCGCAGTGCTGTCCCTAACACAGTACCTGGCAGTGCTGGGGTGGCTGCGCTGCTCCTGAGGCTTTCAGAATGAACCTCCAGCTGCGGTCCTTTCTCCTCAGCCTGTTTTGTTTTCCCCTAAATCACCAGCCACATGACGGACCGCAGTTTGTCTTTTCCAGCAGGTTCCCTCCTTCCTCATTTCTGGTCCCGCTGCTTTTGTTTTTCATGTCTTTACATGAAACATGGGCTGTGTGTGATGGGCTGCACCTCATCTCAGCATTTCCAAATTCTGTCCCTGCCAGCTGTGACTCAGGGCTGACAGCAGGGTGATGGAGCACCAGCTGCTACCCAGGAAAACAAAGCCTAGCTGGGCACAGCCATGGAGCAGGGCTGCTACCACCTCCCTGCCAAGACCTGGCTGCCCCTGGGTGCTGCAGCATGCCCAGGACCTGTGCTCTGTGAACCAAGACTGCTTGGAGGCTTTGTGGTGTCCAGATGCTCTCAGTTTCTCTAGTACTTTTTATGCGTGACCTTTCCACCAGCTCCCCATCGGGAAATTCCTCTTCTCAAGACAAATCACACTTCATCACACGGGTTTGCATAGCCTCCAGGAAAGCCCTCAAGCTCTCCTGTAGTCCAGCCTGCCAGAAGGGAAAGCAAAGCCAGCTCAGCCTTGGCCCTCAGGCCAGTGTCACCATCAGGCAGAGTATAGCCCTGGGTACAGCCCATGGCTCGCTCCAGAGCTGAGCCCTGTCTCTTGCCTGGACCACCCTTATGCATCGGGGTGCGCAAGGTGCACGGCAGGCAGGGGGTGGTCACCCACCCCCAGAAACAGGGAATGGGAGCCAGGAGATGTAGGGAAGGGAGGGAGCAGCAGTCCCGGGCTGTGGGACTGGCCATGACCTGTTTGGTGTGGGGTGTTTGGTGTTGTGACCTGTCCTGAACAGTCATGACCTGTTTGGTGTTGGCGCTGGGGTACTGTGGGACTGCTGCTGTGCTCAGTGATGCCCCTGTGATGTGTTGTCAAGGTGCTGCTGCGCTGTGCTTTGAAAATCTAATTGAACAGGGAGGCAGACACGTGACATGTTCCTATTTTCACTTTCTTGGCAATGTACCGTTTATTTGGAAAAGCCCCCAGCACTCCCGCCTGGGGCTGCTGGCAGGAAATGCCCAGCCTTGCGCGGAGAGCTGAACGGTGCTGAGTGGGTGGACAGCGAAGAAAAGTGGAAGTCACAGCACAGCTACTTTCCTCCCACTGCGCTAGCTCCTCCGAGACGTCACTAAGCCAGCCTCCGGGGGGAAAAACAAGCGCTCACAGCCCGCCCGGCTCAGCGCGCACCCGGCTCTCCAGCCCAGCACCTGCGGAGGATGCGCATCCGACATGGCCCTCTGCGCTGCCCTGGCCCTGTGCGTGGCTCTGCTGCTCGCTCAGACAGCACATGGTAAGTGCCCCATGCCCCTGCCCTGGGGGCTCCTCCTCACCCCCACCCTGAGCCCACAGCACCAGGGACTGCAGTTGGGGAGGCACTTGGGGGGAGCGGCACATGGGGATGTTGCGGTGGGGCCCCGTGGCTTCGGAGTGCTTTTGGAACACCAGCTCCTCACCTGCTCTCGTCCTTATCTGTGAACCCGAAGCCTTCTGAGCACTCAGACCCTTTTGAGCACTCAGATCCTTCTGAGCACTCAGACCTTGCTTACCACAATGCGTTCAGGCTGTGAGGCCTCGTGTTATTGGTGCCCGGTCGTTAGCGCGCACCGTGGCAGCTCAGCTCCGGCGCTCGGTGTTTGCTGGCTGACAGCAGCGGTGAGAGGAGCGAACACAGAGAGAGCGACAGATGTTATCGAGTGGTGTTTTGCTGCCAGGTTACAATACCGAAATTCAGGCAGGAGGTGTGAAAAAGTCTATTTTTTTTCCCCAGCAAGTAGATGAACAAAACAGGAAGGCTGAATCCAAACAGAGTGCTTGCTAGCAAGCAGCAGCACTTGAGGGAACAGACAAAAGGGGGAGGAAAGAAGTGAGGTGCTCTTGCCTGGGCTCTCTCTCTAGGAGAAAGGAAGGGAAACAGAATGAGTAAATGCTGGAGACTGGGATTGTTCTGGGGAAATCCCTGTGCCAGGACTGAGCCTGTGGCTCTTTGGGGCCAGCAGAGTTTCTGTGGCCGTGGACCAGGTGAGGCGGCCCTGTTTGGGAGCCCTCAGCTGATGGCTCCGTCCTGCAGGTGAGCTGCGGTTAAAGCCCACGCGTGTGCGCTTCGTGGCAGAGATGGTGCACCACCTGCTGCAGTGGGAGCCAGGCCGTGATGCTCCAAGCGATGTCCGCTATGACGTGGAGCACAAAATGTGAGTACAGTGCCCCGGGGGTGCAGCAGGGACAGCCAGCCCCTCAGCACTGCGCTCACCCCGGGTGCTTTCCTGGCAGCTATGGCACCGACAGCCCCTGGACCGCCATCCCGAATTGCATGAAGATCCGTGGGCACAGCTGTGACCTCACCTACTACACCCTGGATCCCTCCCTGCGCTACTATGCCCGGGTGCGAGCTGTGCTTGGGAACCACACATCTGACTGGAAAAGGACCAATGCCTTCTCCCCGCAGGAAGGTAGGTCAGCACCCACTTCCATCCTCGGCTGCTCCAAAGCTCTTGGAGCTGCAGGAGGACCCTCCATAATACTCCTGAACCTCCCCTCTCTGCAGCCAGCCTGCGCCTGTCTGGTCACAGCCTGGCCGTGATGGACAACAGCATCCATGTGAAGCTGCAGCTGCTGCTCCGGGCAGGGAACCGCACTGTGAAATATGAGGACATCCAGAAGCACGCGAGGCGGTACCGGGTGTACATCCGGAGGGCGCAGGACAACCAGACGGTGAGCATCAGTCCTCCATCTGAGTTAACAGAGCCAGAACATTGCAGATATTTCTCTGTACTGCTTACTGTAGTAGGTCCTCCATCTCCCTCCCTCCAGAGGGATTGGGGTCTGGCTGCTGCTAACAGCTCTGATAAGCACCAGGGGGCTTTCTCCAGGGAATGGAGGAGGAGAAGGGAGCAGACCTTGGGGCCCAGCTCTCGAGTACCAGCTGTGCTCTCTCCTTGCAGTACGAAGTGTGGGAGACCGCCTCAGAGTTCCACATCCACAACCTCTTCTGGAACACTGAGTACTGCATCAGTGTGGAGCCTGACGTGGCCAGCCGGCACATCCCTGCCACACGCACCGCTGAGCAGTGCGTCACCATTGGCCACAGAGACAGTAAGGATGGAGTGGGGCTGGAGAGGCACTGTGGGACCCTGGGGGGAGCTGTGCCTGTTGTGGGGCTTCCAAGCAATGTGTGCCATGGGACCTGCACTTCAAACTCACCTGGGCACGTCCTTTCTTGCAGGAAGTGCAGAACTCATCCCGATTGCTGTCAGCTCCTTTGCCATTGTCCTCTTCCTTCTGGGCATCCTGGGGGCTCTGCTGGTCTGCATGTACCTAAAGAAACCCATGAGGCCACCATCTGTCCTGGTAAGGCAGCGGGCACACAGTGCCCTTTGTGGCTGCTGCAAGGGATGGGAGAGGCAAGCCATGAGCAGGGATGAAGCAGGGCTCATTCCCCTCTTTTCTGTCCCTCCCAGAAGTCCTTCATAAAGCAGAGCTCGCTGTGGATGGAACAGGAGACCTCATCCTCGGGGAGCACAGATGCAGTGCAGCAGCTGTTCCTGTGCCAGAAGGAGCCCCAGCACCACGGTGCCCTCAGCACCACAGGCACAGCCCAGCCACCAGCAGAGAAGAGCAGTCTGCTGCCAGCATGGCACAAGGAGCAGGCAGCAGGGAGCAGGGACAGCAGCTGCACCAGCACAGATAGTGGCATCTGCCTGCATTCTTCCTCCTCATCCTCATCTTCATCTTCCTCCTCCGAGCTGAGCCACTCTGAGAACCGTGGCTACAAGCAGCAGCTGCCTGTTGGCGATGACAGTGGTGTGGGCTTGGAGAGCCCTGCTGGAAACCTCATGGAAGCTACACATGGAGCAGAGCCTGACTTCTGCCCCACCACCGGGCAGGATAGCCCACAAGAGGTGGAGTTCCGTGGGTACCTGCAGCAATCCAAGGGCATGGTGGAGCTGAGGCAGGGGCAAGCTGATGGGGGGACATTCTGGGCCTGTGCAGGAGCCCCTTGGGGCTCAGCTGGCACTGACAGTGTGCTGGATATGGGCTGCACGGAACTGACGGTGTCCAAAGGGTACCTGAAGCAGTCCTCTCCTGAGTGTCCGCGCAGCCACACTCCAACCATTGCTGCCCCGGGGTCCCCTGTGCTGACCTGTGGGGCTCCCCTGGCCTCCAAAGCCAGCCCTGAGCTTCTGAAGATCCCCCTTGACCTGGGCAACTTCGACACTGACCTGATGGGGATGCTACCCCTCATCTCCAGCCTCAGCTCCGACGAGTGGCTCACAGTGCAAACCAACCCGCTGAGCATGCTCAGCAAGGACAGCAAGGACAGCCGCCTGTGAGCCCCCTGTGGCCCTGACACCACTACCTCTCATCACTGCCCCTCTGGAGCAGACACTGGATAAGCTACCACCGACCCCTGAATGTCAAGCGCATCGACCTGAGCACAGCCTTGTCGGACTCACCCCAGAGCCACTGCCATCGCTATAGCTGGGGCAGCTTCCCACCAAGCCCAGCACAGCCAGCACCCCGCTGACACTAATGGGACATGGGGATGGGCTGTGCTGGACCACCAAGACCAAGGACGTGCACCAGCTCCATGGCACAGAGCACAGCCCTGGCTTTGGGCTCCCTTTTCCACGTTTCCATTCCCCACTTCCCCTTCCTGCAGGCACATGGTCAGTGCCACCCGAACCTTTCACAACACCGATACCAAAAGTGCAGCGCAGCACCACGTCAGCTTTCTCCGTGCTGCTGCAGGAACCTCCCGCCCTGCTGGCTGCGCTCTGAAAGAGCCAGGGACTCCTTCAGCCCTACGGAGCCTGCAGCCCCACACCAGGGAGCCCAGCAGTGCCCGCCACGCTCTCAGCACGATGGTCGACATTTTGCCATTTTATGTACAGATACTATTTATTCTATTTAATTTGTAAATACAGAAGGGGATGAAGCATTATTTCTTTGCTCCACTCATCATTTCTCCTCTTCTAAGGCCTGGTTGTGCTTTCTGTTCTCAAATATGGGCATTCCCCCACAGCAGACGACAACAGCGTGCCTTCCCTGGGGCTCAGATGCGCTCTGTGCACTGCAGGGGAACCGCTGCAGCCCCACGGGTGCCCCAATCCCCCCTCCTTCTTCTTCCATATTCTTTTTCCTTGAGGTTGGGGGTTTTTGCTTTCTTTCTTTTTTTCTTTTTTTTTCCCCTCTCTCTTTTTTTTTTTTTTTTTTTTTGGTTCGACTTCCTCTGAAAAAAGGAGTCGTCAGAAAGAAGCGTGAGGTTTCTGTGCTCCTGACGTCAAGCTCTGTGGCCGTCCCCGGGGCTGTGCCGGGCGCTGCCGGTTCCCACTCACCGTGGGAGGCTCCAGCAGGCTGCAGCTGTGCCTGAGGGACACCACGTTCCACCCCCCCTCCTCGGCAAGCTCTCCTTTCAGTGAAACAAATGCCTTTGCCAGAAAACCACACGCTTTGGCTTTGAAAGCGGAGAGCACGGACAGCCCCTTTGGCTCTGGGAAACTACAGGCGCTCACATTTTCCTCGTTGAAGTCACAGCTCAACGTTGCTGAGAAGTTTCTCTTCCATTCCTTCTGCAAAAATCTCTTTCCTTCCCCTCCATGCAGTGCGTAGCATCGCATCTCAGCCCCTTGCTCTGGGGGGGCTGCTCCTGTAAATACCTTTTTCCTCCCCAGCACCGACGCCTGAATGCATTTCCAATGATGCTCCAACATTTCCAAAGCGTTTCCAACAAATCCCCCACCCACAGAGCCCCATACCCAGCGATGTGAGTCAACCTGAGGGGATGGAGGCAGCAGGGGGCAGCCCAGAGAGAGGGGCAGAGCCGTGCAGGGCACAGAGCTGTCCCAAACAGCTCAGCCCCATGGGGACCTGTCCTGCTGTGCCCAACAGCCCAGCACTGGGCTGCTGAGACCCTTACCAGAAAGCCTCGAGGAAACCCAGTGGGGATTTTCTGGACTGTTCTCTTGCACAGTCAGTACAGATTGGAGAAATTTCCACATTGGTGCAGTTCCTTGACTAAGGGAAGTCTGAAGTGCTCTCATTTCCTTACAGCGTTTTCCCCTCTTGCACAGTCAGCCATCCATTTCTGTGGCTCCTTGCCACACTTTTGGGCTGATTCCTCACGTTCCTGCCCCAAGGTCTGCTGGGCAAACCGGGGTCCCAAGCACTGGGATGTCAGATCAGAGGGGAACACAGGGTTGCTTTGCTCTGCAGGGTGGGTGCTTGGGATGAAGCAGTGCCCTTCTTCCTGCACTTCAAGAGAAGGAGGCTGAGCCCATGCCCAGCAGCAGCCCTCATCCAGCCCTGCCCAAGGCCAAAAAGGCAGAGAAGGAAACACAGCAGAGAGAGAATGGAGAAGCTCCATTGAAAACAAAAAACAAAACCCAGAAACAGCACTGCTCCAAATTTGGTAGAAATCCTGCGTATCTGGGAGTTGTTCTTTAGAGAACCAAGAATACAGGAATTTCCCCATGGCCAGTTTTGTTGTTCTCTCTGTGGTTGCTGGTGTGGGGGAAGAGGCAGCAGGAAGAAGCTGCGAGTGGCATGTGGTCACAGGAAGCATGTATATTCCAGCCCCTCCTTCCTCACTGCTTTCAGAGGAAAATCCTGGGGGCTATCCCAGGGAAAGCCACAGCCAGAGCTACAAGAGGGGAAGGAGGATCTGGCGTGCAGAAAGCTTTGGGGTGCAGCACATTCACCACCACGGGAAGGCCAGTGCATGCTGCTCCAGGCTCTGCAGGACCTCCATGAAGCTGGGGTCCCACACACAAGGAGCAGGACCATGCCCTGCTGCTCACAGCCCCTGCTCCTGGAAGCGCACGTAACCATTCCCTGCCTGGCTCACAGAGGCACTGATGCTGAACGGAGGTGCCAACTCCACTGCCACCGACCTCAGCCTGCTGCAGGGAAGGCAGGGGTGTCAGGGGGCTGTTGGACCCCTGGGCATCTGCGAGGGACCCTCACACTGCCCAGGGGTTAGGGGCTGGCAAGGGTCTGCAGCACAGTGCAGAGGGCACCCGTGTGACTCACTCACCAGCCATGGTAGAGGTTGAAGATGAAGTCAGGCCCTGGAAGGAGGAGGCGGGAAGGAGAGGTTGTCAGAGGGCGCTGCAGTGCCTGTAGAGCTCTGTGAGGTGGCACAGGGAAGGGACAGGACAACCCCCTGGATGACCAGAGCACCGGGACGTCTCTGTGCATTCCCCCTACGCACCCTCCGGCCACCCTGCATGCAGATTTTGGGGACCAGCAAATGCCATTAGTGCTCCCCACACCCTTCCTTTGTCCCCTCCCCGCCCTGCAGCTGCTCGTCCCCTGCTCTGCCCATACTCACTGCACCAGCACCAGCCCTGCTGGTAGCAAAGGAAAACGGTGTAGCCAGAAATGATCAGGATCAGCAAGGCCAGCCCGATGCCCAAGATGAACCCGAACATACCGATGAGCCCTTGCCCTACAAAGGGAAAAGGGGCTCTGCAGACAAATGCCTCTGGGAGACTTGTGATTATGAGCATCACCTGGAGGAAACCTGGGGCTGTGTGCCCCCATGCTGTGCCATCCCTCTGCTCCACCACGCCCAGCCTTGGGAGTGAGGGTGGCTTGCAGCAGCCCATGCACGGGCACACAGTTCCCTCTAGAGGATGCAGGCGTCAGGGCAAGAGCCGTGCAGACCGACGCAGAGCCATGCAGAGCCATGCAGAGCCGTGTAAAGAAGTGCAGAGCAGTGTAGAGCCATGCAGAACTGTGCAGAATGGACCCTTCTTGAGTTTAAAATTACCCCTTGTCCTCTCACTACCCCCCCTGACAGATTCTCTCCCTATCCTTCCTGCAGATGCTGAAAAGCCTCAATAGGTCAGGGTGCTCCATGACTGTGTGCCCTGACCATCGGGCCCTCGGAGCAGGCAGGCACAGCGCAGGGGCTCAGGGCAGGTGCCGGCACACAGACAGGCACTGCGCCTTGCAGCATCGAGAATGAGCCAGCGGAAAGGGATGACCTAACAGCAGCTAAATTTAGACAGATGCCGGTGGGGTGAGAACACTTCCCCTGTGGTCACTGTGTTTACACAGTGTGTAACATCCCAGATCATCCCACAACCTGCAGCACTCGCCGTACCTGATGGCGCACGACAAAGGGCTGGGGAGCAGCAGAGCATCGCACCGTCAGCTCTGGGATGGTAGCGTGGACAGACAGGATCAGCCTGGGCTCCCAGCAGTGCTGGGGCGCGTGGGTATCGTGCTCCTTCTACTGGGCCAGAGGTGAGCTGGGAGCCTCAGGACCCTGCAGGATGAGGGCAGGCAGCGTGCTGCCTGGTGAGTCACTGGGAGCTGAGCGTGGTGCAATCGCTTCCCTGAAGCAGCTGGCTGCCGAAACTGCCCTGTCCCCGTGCCTGCTGCTGCAGGGTGTGCTCGCTGCCACGCTGCATTCCCAGCCTCTGCCCTCTGCCTATGGAAGGTGCTCCCTGCACAGCAGCAAAGCAGAAACCAGACCCAAGCCCCATCCCCAAAGAGAGCAGAAAAGAAGGTCACCACCCCGTTTGTGCTATAAAACGTCTTCACCTCCATTCAATATGGGGAAAAAGTGCCAACTGCTTACCTGTCTCAAGGTCCATCTCCCTGTGCTTGCTGCCTTCCCGCAGGAGCTGCTCATGGCTGGCCAGGCTGGGAGCCACTCCCAGAGCCCGGTGTGTCACACATGTCCCCTGCTTGCCCAGTGACACTGCTCCTCACCTGCTGGCTCGACTGGTTCCCAGTGGAGAAAGCAAAGAGCCCTGGCAGACATCACCCTCATGCCCCAGTCTGACCTCCCCTCCCTGCAGGGCTGGGCAATGCAGGCGGCTCTGCCCTCCTGCTGCAGGTCGGAGCCAGCCCCAGCAGAGGTTGAGCTCGTGGCATCAGGAGCCCAAGGGGATAGGGATGCCCCAGGGACATGTGTGCCCAGCCCCAGGCACACAGGTGTGCAGCCCCAAGCACCATACCTGAGCAGTTCTGCCCTCCCAGCTGCCTCCTCCTGGCAGGGTCCCACTCAGTCAAGGCTTGGGAATGCCTGCGAGGGTAGGAGGACAGGGCAGCTCCAGTGCAGCACGCTTAACATCTGTGTTTGGCCACCTTCTCAAAGCCTAAGCTGCAGAGCCATGTGGGAACTGCTGCCCACTCACAAGAAGGACCAGGAATGCAGCTGCTGTGGCTGCAGGTGGGAAGCAGCAAGCAGGGACATCAGCTAACAGCTCAGAAAGTGGGCACCCAGGGGGAAGCCCTGCAATGGGAGATGCACAGGGAAGGAGCTGAGCCCTAAGCATCCTTTTCTGGAGTGAGTTCCCCAGCACCAGGACCACAAGGTGATGACCAGGGCAGAGAGTCAGGGGAAGAGCTGGAGGGAGAGGGAGACTGAGTGCTGTAGCCCTGCATGCTGGTGGCCACTCAGAGCCTCATGCTGCCTGCCTGTCCCCAGCCTGACCCCAGACAGAGCCACGTCACACCAGGGCCACGCATGGCAGAGGTTTGGGGAAGGGCGGCTGGGGTAGCAAAGCAGCCACACTCCAGGAAGCAAAGCCCTGGAGGCATGCGGGGCTGTGACATAACATCTCCAAACCTCTGCTGCTTCCTCAAAGCCTTTGCTTAACCTCAACAGAGGAAGAGCCTCTCTCCTCAGTGCCACCTCCTGCCCTGCCCCACCAACACTCGCTGGGCACTGGGAGCTCTGGGAGGCAGCACTGTAAGGGCTCTCCCTGTTGGTCGTAGGGCTGTGGGTATACATGGGGCTGAGTTTGGTCCAGAGCATCTGCCCCATCCCTCAACCACTTCCTGAGCTGCTTTTGCTTTTAAGCCACAGTTTGGTTCATGGCAGTGGACAGGAGGCTCAGGATGTGCTGGAGAGCTCGTTCCATCATGCTGTATCTTATAATCAGTGAACGCCAGGGAGTGTGGAAGCAGCATCCCTTACCTGCATGTGGATGCCAAGATTCCTGGTCAGGCTACAGGGTTGTGCTGCTGCCCGTCCCAGAGCAGTGTCCTTGTCTCAGGGCTCTGGCACAGGGAGGGGACACGTCCCTGGCTGTGAGCTGTAGGGATGTGATGCTCTGCGGGCTCCCACTGGCACTGTGCTCACAGCTGGCAGCAGCTCTCTCCCCAGCTGTTGGGAAAGCTCAATTACAACAAGAAGAGAGGTAATTAGTTGCTCACAAATCCTGCACACCCACCACTTCCAGCATGAGTCTGCACGACTTTCTAGCCAGGAGCTATGCAAGCTGCACACTCCCTGACCCCAGCCTACAGGAAGCCAGAGAAGCTCCTGCACCCCAAAGCTGAGCATCATCCTGCCCTTTACAAGCACCTGCTACTGGGGGGCTGCAGGAACCCCTCTGCCCACACCACTGCCAGCCCTGTCCTGAGCAACAGCAGCACATCCATCCAGCACAGCACGGCACCGCCACCGAGCAATGTGGTTTGCAGGGAGGCATGCCCATCCTCCAGCATCCATCCATCTCAGGGAGTTTGGGGGCCACGTGCTGCATCCTTCCTCTGCTGCACCCATCTGGTGGGGCTCAGCCAGTCCAGGACACTGAACTGCTGTTGCCCCACATGTCACCTCCCAGCACTGTGCCCTTCCTCCCTGCGTCACACAGTGTGGTGCTGCAGGCACGCTCCCGAGTGACCCCAGGGACAGGGACATGCGCTGGCCCTGTAACCTCATGTATAAACTCTTCTTTCCTCCTCCACCTACTAGAATCTCTGTTTGAAAACAACCCTGCACAATGCGGAAGGGATGGACGAAGAGCGGGAAGGCTGTGTTTCTTCTCATCATCTGTAGAGGAGCATGAAAAAATCCTGCTCTGTCAGTCAGCTCGCTCCTGATCAGTGATTTTGTGACAGTGGCTCCGCAGGTGAGTCACCCAGCGGCAGAACCTGGGGAGATTACTGCAGGTGATGGTGCTGCTGATAGACCGGTGTTATATTACAATACAAATCATAATTCCTGTTTCACAACTCCTCTTGTGGGTTTTAGGGAGTGCTGGGGCGGTTCTGCCCCAGTGTGAGCGCGGCGCGGGGCAGAGCAGCACGGCACAGGGTGGTGGGAGCAGCGCGGGGCCGTGGGAGCGGCGTGGGGCAGAGGGTGCCCACGGCCTCCCCGTGCCTGGGATTTTCGCTGGGTTTCTGCTGGCAGAAGACTCCCCCCCCCCGGGAGCTGGAGGAACATGGTGAGTTCTCTGCTCCCCAGCCCTCCCTTGAGCTCTCGCTGTTCCCCTCGACAGCTCAGCGCTGTTTGCTGCAGGGGTTTTTAGCAAGCAAAGCCGTGGCCATCTACCCCCTGGCTGGCATGCAGTCCCTATCCTAGACCAAAAGCTTTCTTTAGCTGAGCGGCAATGCATGGCCCAACAAAACCCCCCAGCAGCACTGGGATGGGGACCTCAGCCCCTGCACAGGATCGATGGCTGCATGCACACGGGTTGGATTCCCTGCAGCCAAGGAGGCAGCAGGGCTTGGGACACAGCCCTTAGCGCAGGCTGAAGCTATTTTAAACTGGAGCATCCCACCTCCAGGAGCTGTGGCACAGGCTCCCAGCACAGCCCAGTGGATGCACTGTGCCCAGGCAGCAACTGAGGGCAGGCCAGCCACAGCTACATTTGTGTTTTTCCAGACAATAAGGCATGGGGGCACAATTAGTTACGGTAGCAATGGGTTCCCAAGGAAATCGTGTGCCTGCATTCCACACAGGAGCTAGCACAGCTCTGGCTTTGAATTTAACCAGTGAAGTTCTTGCTTTTAGGCTTAGAGAGCAAGCAGGTACCCTTGCAAAGACAGCCCCTGAGGCAGCTCCCATTTTAAAATCCCTTTTCTTGGTGCAATAAGTCCACCCTTACCTGCCGTGGTGGTGTCCAGAAGTAGCAGCTGCAGAAATGCTCTCAGGGCTGAAGCACACTAGGATGAAACGCAGCCATGCTGCTCCCACAGCACCCAGGAGCTCAATTCCAAGGCACCAGCTCTCAGGCAGCAGCTGTGAGCAGGGCAGGAAAACGAGTCTGCCTGAGCCCACCCAGCCGGCCCCTGCTAAGTCTGGGGCTGCTCTGTGTGCAGCACAGTGGGACTCCTGCAGCCACACGTCTCTCTTATGGGGAGCTCCTAGAGGAACAGTGTCCTGAAAGACCCAGGCAAGATCAGTGCTGCGCTCATTGCTTGCCCCAGCACTGTTGCCATGTCTCCTAGCAGCAGCACAGCCCTGCCTGCCCACCTGAGAGCACTTGTTCCCATGGGCTGGGCTGGTTTTCCCCAGCCCTGCAGAGCGCAGCAACTGCACCTGTTGGAGCAGAGAGTTTCAGGCCCTGCTCTGGGCCAGCCAGAGGCCATCACCCACTGCGACATGCCTGAGTGGCACAGCCCAGCAGGCACACTCATTTCTTGGTGCACAAGACATGGAACGCTCGGAAGCGTTTGTTTCATAAAACCTGAAGTTTTAAGCCTCTGTTGAATTAGGATCATAATTGCATGGCATGTATACATTACTGGAACCGTATTGGTGATGTGCTGGGGAACACCACAGCTGCTTGATGATGCACTGGGATAAGGCAGGTTCTCTCACTCACTGTCTCTCCAGCAGCCTGCTGGGGCAGTTTGCCAGCTAACCCTGCTGAACACAGGGCAGGCTCTGTGTCCAGCCAGCACAGTGGTTCTCACTTCTCTGGGCTGCCCTCCTGGGCAATGTCAGCTTGGGACTCGGTGTAGCAAGCACCATGGGGCGAGCTGGCCTTCCTGCTGCTGACCCCACCATGTACCAGCAGCACTTTGCTGGCTCTTTCAGCTCACTGCCTGCTTTTCCCTTTCACTTTACAGGACCCAGCCTCCGAGCGGTTGAACGGTGAAGGTAATGCCCACGGGGCCAGGGGTGCCATGGGGGCTGCCAGATGGGGTGGCACTGCCAGGCTCCCTGCTCTGTGTTGCAGAACCCGGCACGAGAGGCAAAGCCTCAGAGGCACAGAGCTCCTGGAAGAGGATCGGCATCCCCATCCTGGTGACCGTGCTCGTCCTCGCCTGCCTGGCTGCAGTTGGGCTCCTGGGTGCGGCTCCTGCTCTGTTCTGTGCCTGCTCCTGCCCAGTGCTCGGCTGGGAGTGGCTGTGCCACCTCCATCCTGCCCCAAGCTGAGCTCCCTGCTTCTCCCCAGTCAAGGTTTACCTGGACTACCACTACTTCATCTGCAAGCAGCCTCTGAAGCTGGTGCCATTCGGGCAGGTTTGCAATGGAGAGGCGGACTGCCTGAACGGCGAGGACGAGGCCAGCTGTCCCCAGGAGGTCCCCGAGGGGCCGCAGGCTGCTGGTGAGTGCCAGACACTCCACGGAGCCCCACGATGCAGCCAAGCCCCTGCCCAGCAAGGTGACCCAAGGCAAAGGTGACTCTGTCCCTCCCTGCAGCTCGCCTTTCCAAGGACAGATCGATCCTGCAGGTGCTAAACAGGAACACTGGAGCCTGGTCCTGCATCTGTTCTGACCACTTCAGCCCAGCGCTGGCAAAAGCAGCCTGTGAGGAAATGGGCTACAGCAGGTAGCTGCTTTCCCCACACCTCTCTTGCTTCAATCTATCACTCTCCCCTAAAAGCCTCTCTGAGTGGGCTGTTGTTTACTTATGGAGCACTCAGAGTTCTGCACTAATGGATTCAGCCCATCCCCAGCACGCAGAGCACTCGCTGTGCCCACGGAGCCTGGCAGCTCCCCAGAGGAGCCCAGTGCTGCGTCCCTGCTATGCCCAACTCCCAAACCTCTTTCTCTGTCCCCCCAGCCTTTCTCCTATTTCTTGTAGGGTCCCATCCCCTTCCTAAGCTCTTGCTCCCTCTCCGTCTCAGCTCTCTATTGGAGCTATGGGTGAACATTTGGGACCTGCTCCTAAATCTTTAGAGCAGGATAATCCCTTAGTCTCAGTCCCAGCCCATATCCAACCCCTGGCCATGCCCTGACCTGTGCCCATCTCTTCCAGCACCCCAACATTCTACGCAGTGGATGCGGGTGCAGGACAGCCCCTGCCTCCCCGTGAGCTGGTGCTGAGCAGCGGCCGCCTGCAGCTGCCTGAGCCAGGCAGGTAAGTGCCACCCGTGGGAGCCACTCCTGGTGCTGAGCTGGAGCCGCTCCTGTGCAGGACACAGCCCTTCTCCTCCCTCTTCTAGGAAGTGCCTTTCTGGATCGGTTGTTTCACTCCTTTGTTCCAGTAAGTATTTGGACAAGTCTGTGCCTTACGGCACCCAGGGCTTTGTGCTGCCCCCAGCTCAGCCCCGTGCGCACAGCTCTGGCTCTGGGTGGGTTCAATTCTGCTGATGAATTACTCTGATTAAACAAACCCCACGGTGGGCTGGAGAGCAAAACACGGGGGTGACCAGATTTGGGCAAGCCTGGGGACAATGTGCAAACAGAGAACAAAAGGGGGTGTGCCAAGCGTGCCACCGAGGGGTGACACAGCGGCGTGGAGAGGGGTGAGGCCGTGGCAGCCTCCATCCCAGCGGTCCCGTCCTGAGCTCACATCCTGCTCTGCCCCGGTGAAGGCTGCGGGGAAAGTGTGCGGACGCCGCGTGTGCTGGGCGGGCGGCCGGCGGCCATCGAGGCCTGGCCATGGCAGGTCAGCCTGCGTTACCGCGGGGAGCACATCTGCGGCGGCAGCATCATCGACCCCCGCTGGATCCTCACCGCCGCTCACTGCTTCAGGTGAGCCGGGGCTGAAGCGTCCCCTAGCAGCGCTGAGCAGCGCATGGGGAGCACCGTGCCTGCCGTGGATGGGAGGGATGGGAGCAGTAATGTGTCCGTGTGCAGGAACAACCCCATCATCCCCAGCTGGCGCGTGAAGGCCGGCTCCCACGTCCTCTCTGGCCCTGCCACCCTCACCGTGGAGAAGGTCTTCCTGGCCGAGCGGATGCCCACGTCTCCCAATAACAATGACATAGCGCTGGTGAAGCTGCAGGTCCCTCTGCGTATCTCAGGTGAGACGTGGTGCACCCCAGCACCTTGCACCCACGATCCCAGGCTCCCACGGCCATGGCAGGTCAGCCTGCGTTACAGCATAACGTGGTGCGGAGGGATGGAGGCACCGACTGCCTGGGCTGTGCTGGCTGCACGCCGTGCTTGGGGTGCTTAGCAGCACTTTCTGCACCTCACTGTGCCTTGCCCTGCAGACAACACCAAGCCCATCTGCCTGCCCTACTTCGATGAGGAGCTGGAGCCGGGCACCCCGCTGTGGGTGATAGGCTGGGGCTACACGCAGCAGAACGGTGAGCAGGACATTGTGGGCTCCACGCTGCTTGGGGGGCTGCTTGGGGACACCTCTGAGCGGCCACTTTTTGCTGTGTGCAGGGAAATTGTCAGAAACCCTGCAGCAGGCGGAGGTGAGGCTGAGCAGCGTGCAGAGGTGCAACCTGGAGGCGTACCACGGCAAGGTGACGCAGAAGATGCTGTGTGCAGGGCTGCCCGAGGGCGGGGTGGACACCTGCCAGGTGAGGGGCAGCATCGGGTGTCCCACCACACTGGGGTGCCCACTCTTTGAACTGGGCAGGTTGCTCTATAGAACAGCCCCACGGAGGGGATGCGTGTCCAGAGTGATGCTCACAGCCAGCGTTGATCTTTGGCAGGGGGACAGCGGAGGGCCGCTGCTGTATTCAAACAGGCACTGGCAGGTGGTGGGCATTGTCAGCTGGGGCTTCGGCTGTGGCACCCCCAGCACGCCCGGTGTCTACACCAGCGTCCGAATGTACCTCGACTGGATCTACGCCGTCCGCAGGGTCAGTGCCCTTTGTACCTTACTGTCACTGCTGTGCTGTGGCTTCTCTGTACCATTCCTCTCCTCTCTCCCCTTGCAGTCGGAGCTGTGAGACCTGCCAGGACACTGGTGCCGTGCTGGGGCCCGGACGAGGTGGCAAAGGGCAGCTCAGGCAGCGGCCGCAGCCTCAGAAGGCACCCAGCTGGAGCTCCCTTACAGAGAAAGATTAATTTATTGCCCTGTGCTGATCTTGCTGCGTCAGGATCTACGCTGCTCTTTGCTCATTACTGTTTTACAGAGATAAACGATGTTTGTGCTTCAGTGTATCGCCATTAAAATAAAGTATTTGTGTTTTTTTTTTCCACACAGCCTCTGAAGGCTCTGTCTGTCCCTCCTGCTCGCTGGTTGTCCCGCAACCAGCCCACTGTGCTGAGCTGGGCTGCTTTCCCATCCCTGCTTTTCTTAAAGCAAGCAGGGGCCAAATGAGCACCCGGAGGAGTCCAAGCCAGAGAGTTAACCCTGGCAAACCGAAACTTTATTTCGCTCAAGGCAAAGCTGGGCAAACCCTAACGGTGCAAAAAGGTGTTTGAAGCCATCACGCAGCACGTGGTGCACACCTGGTGTTTATTGCAGGTATCTCCTACAGGTGTTGATACGTGTGTGTACATATGTGTCCGTCACAGCTCACACCTCAGGCAGTGCCTTCATCCCACAGAGCCATGGAAGGCCCCAGGAGAAGGGGTCCTGCAGAACTCCCCCCACCCTGCACTGCATTCCGCACTGCATCTGTCGGCCTACAGACAGAACTGCATTTCAGACAGGGGTTATGTTGACTTCCTCCATCAAGCCAGAGGAATAATCCATGCATAGTACAGCATTGCATATCCTGGGGTAGGTGGAACTGTGTCCAGATACCGACTAAAAAAGGCTGACGGGTTATAGGACAGCTAAAAACAGTTCTGTAAAAAAAATCCCTTCCTGCCCTGGAGGCTTTCTGTGAGGGGGGCCGGGGGTCTCGGGGCGGCTCCAGCCCAAGCTCTCATGCACGACAGGGGTAACGCGGGGCATTCGCAGTGTGCCTCTGCCTGGGAGCTCGGAGTGCTGTGCAAAGCCCCTGGGGGGCAGCCGAGGGCTGAACCCTGCGCTACAGATGGGGAAAGTGAAACTCAGCGTAGTGTCCCCAGTGCCAAAACCCTCTGCGGGGACGCTCTGGCTTCCTGCACACCCCTCACCCAGAGATCCTGAAGCGCTTTACAGAGAGTGAGCCAAAGAAGCCTCACAGCAATCCCTGTGAGGTAGAGCAGCACTGCTTTCCCCATTTTACAGATGGGGAAACTGAGGCACGGTGACATCCCAGGGTCACCCTGCCAGCCAGGGGCAGGATGGGCAGCGGGACGGGGCAGCCCTGGCCCTGCTCCTCCCATAGGATCCAACTGTGCTCCCCCTACAGCTTTCCTCAGGGGAAAGGGAAATGCACTCAGCCACTTTCCCATTGGAATCTAATATAAAACTATCCACGTAATGAGCAAAGCCTTGGAAAGCCAGCCCTGAAAGCATCACTGCCTTCAGACGAGGGGATGTAAGTACGGGCAGAACCAGCACAAACCCACGGCACGGCACGGCACCCCCGGCCCCTCTGGCCCCAGCGCAGGGCAGGGCAGGCAGTTGGCTCCATCCCATCCACCTGAAGCCCCCCAGTCCCCGCAGCAGCCAAAGTCTTTTCCGAGAAGCAGCGCAGGTTGCAGGCACGTGTGTAATAGAAACATGTCTCGAGCGTTGGCAGTTTGGAAAGGAAACAAAAGGGAGAGGCTCCCCGCCGGCCCCCACCTTGCCTCCCCAGGGCACGGGGCTGCTTCATGCCTTCTGGGGGCCTTTCTGCTCCGCCTTGGAGCCCGCCAGGCCGTTCTCTGTGTTGTCATTGCCCGAGGAGCTGACGAGGCACTCCTTCCTGCGAGGAGCACACAGCTGACACCCGGCCCCACCGCCCCCCAGCAGCCCCCCCAGGGTGCCCACACTCACTTCCCATCCTGGGTCTTCTTGATGATGAAGAGGACGACCCTCTTGACAAGCATGAAGAGGATGAGGAGGCCGATGAGTCCGCCCACAACACCCACAATGATGAGCGTCACGGTGTTGTCTGTCTTCTCCACTGCCGGGCAGGAGGGGTGGAGGGGGTTCAAGTCAGGACACCCCCAGGCACCGTGAGCCCAGTGCTCAGCACCCCCCAGCAGCACTTACTCTTATGGACCACGGTGAGGAAGATGGTGGCATTGTGCTGCGCCTTCTTCTCCTTGGGGTTGAGGACATGGCAGGTGTACCTGCCGGCGTCGCTGAGCTCCACGTCCTTCAGGACAATGGAGATGTTGTTGTCCTTCCCGGTGGTGGAACCGACGAACTCGACCCGCGGGTTGCGTCCCACGAGGACGGGCTCAGAGGTTTTGCTCTTGATCTTGCCGTGGTAGATCTGCAGAGGCACGGTGGGGTCGGTGGGATGCAGCACTCCTGCCCTGCCCAGCTCCTGCATGCGGGCACAGGATGGCAGCAGCACGGCCAAGCACGGATGTGGTGGGTCAGTGCCACCACCCTGCAGCACTGCGATGGGCCACACAGATCTGCACTACTCTGGGGCAGGGAAAGGGTCCCTTTATTCTGGGACCATCCTGGTTCTAAAGACAGAGCTGCTCCAAATCCTCCTCCTCACCAGCAGGAGAGCAGTGTGCACAGCAGGAGGGGAGCACATCTATACCGAAGCTGTAGCATTTCAGAGCAAGCACAGGAGGAGAAAATTAACTATATTTTGCCTAAAGCATAGCCAATTTGTGAATTATGAAAAACAATCAGATTTAGGTGGCAGAAACTCCAGACCAGCTTTGTTCCAAAGCACAGGTGCTCCCTCTTTGCACCATTCCATTTCTCCCTGAGCTGGAGCTGCTCAGAGGGAGTGCATCCCACGGGAGGAGGAAAGCAGGCAGTGAGAAGCGCATCTGAAAGGAGCTGCCAGGAAAACACAGGCAAAGCCTGGAGTGCACCCACCAGCTCCGTCGAGTTGAAGTACCATGTGAAGATCAGGTCCTGGAAGCCAATGCAGGTGGTGAAAGTGCAGGGCAGCAGGACATCGGAGCCATTCAGAGCCATCACAGTGTTGGTTTTCCCCACAGACACCTCCAGGGCGAAGGCAATGGCAAGGATGTACAGACCTGGTGGGAGGAGAGCGTGAGGAGCAGTTGCTGCAAGGAGAAATACAGTGCCAGGGAGCAGCACAGGGCCCCTCCAGCTGCCTTCATCCCTTGGGCACGGCCACAGCGCTGCCCTCATCTACAGGACAGCATCAGGCCCTGCCTGGCTCCCCCAGAGACAGCGCAGATTCAAAGGGATCCATAATATCACCACGGATAAAGTATGCAAATGGGAGCCCTGATTTGCATGTCATCCACGGTGCCTTCAGCTAAGCTTTAAAGGGGAAGGGGAGGGGGTAAAAAAAAAAAGGCAAAAGCACTCTGAAAGCAAAGCAAAGCTCTCTGTTCTCAAAGAAAGAGCTAAAACTCCAATTAGCATCATTGCCCTGGATGGCTGCCAGCCTGCCCTGCCCTTCCCTTAACCCCAGCAGCGGAGCAGCGGGTCCTGGCAGAGCAGCACAGCGTGCCCTGCCTACAGCTGCTGCTGCCAATGGACGACCTTCAGCACTGCTCTCCCTTGTGCTGGCAGGGAGAAGCACTTCGGGGAGCTGGAACATCCCAGCTGCAGGAGGTGCCGGGGTCTCTCTCAAGGAATGGCCCCGGCACAGGGATGCCGTGCTCCAGGGCTCCATCCACGTGCCATGGCACAACCCAGCACTCAGCAGGACCCACCCACACCTTCAGAGCTCCCCCTGAGCGCTGACAGCTGTGCCATGGGGTCACTGCTGGTCCCACAGCCGCTTCCTAGAGCTGCTGGCACCCAACTCAGAGGAGCTGCCCTCAGCCTCCACCCCCTGCAGCCGCCTCCACGCTGATTTATTCTCCCACGCATGCCATGCTAACAGCTCCCCAGGCACGTCGCAGCCCGAGCCAAGCCCAGAGCCCTGCATCCTGGGCTTTGGGCCCTGCTGCAGTGCTGCATCGAAGCACTGCAGGGGAAGTTACTTAACTTTACAAAGAAGCGTTTCTCCTTCTGCTGGAGGCTCCCTCGAACGCTGGGAGCTGTGCAGCCCTGGGTATGCCAGGGGTGTCCTGGGGAGCTGGGGCTGTGCCTCCAGCCTTGGGGATGCCTGGCTCTGCAGGATGCCTGAGGAGGCAGGTGCTGCAAGGGGACACTTACTTGCAGGAAAGACGATTCCTTCTGGCTTGTGACACTTCTAATCCTACCTGCCACAGTTATAACATCATAAACATAATCCGAATGACATGCACAGGGTAAATGGAGGCTGATCTTGTTCCTGTCGTCCTGTGATCTCAGGAAGGCAGAAGCGATAAGTTGCCACTAAATAAAGCCTGGAGGAAACGCACTGAGAGGTCACCGATGGGAGCTGTTGCTCCACTTGACACTGTGTGCCCTATGCAGCTGCACCTGGTGCCACCAGAGCCCCTCTTTGTGCCCCTCGGGGCCAACATCAGCCCCTGCCTGGGGCTGCTTTACCCCAGCAGCAGCACCACTGCAAGAGATGGATGGGGAGCAGCACCAATGCCCTGCTGCCCAAGCAGAGGAGTGTGCACCTGGGGTGCAAGAGAGCAGCAGTAGCTCAGAGCAAGGCTTTACCCAAAGGGGCGGCTGGCAGCCCTCCATTGGCAAGCTGATCTGGGAACCACTGCCCTGATGGAAAGAGCTCATAGGGTTCATCCAGAAAGGCACCGGGTGCCTCCAACCTCTGTGAAAAAGCCACTCCGGACAAACATTCCTTGTCCACAGAAATCAGCGTGACCTCCTGGCACGGCTCCCCCTCCACCTGGAGGCTACAGAGGAGGAGCTCTCGAGCTCCGGGCTGCTCTCAGCAGCAGGTCAGCCAGGTGCAGCCAGGAGCCCGCTGCCAGCCCTGGGAATACAGCATCCCTGGACTCACCCACACACGGATGCTCCCCCCAGCAGCATGGGGGACAAACTGCCACCTCCACCCCCACGTGCTCTCCAGCATCTCAACATCCCTCTGCAAGCAGCACTGAGCCGGGGCACGTTCAGAGGGGCAGACAAACCCTTGCAGGGATGCAGTACTTAAACGCCTTTTTGAGTCTCCAGCTCACTTCAAGTAACCTTAAGAACTATGTCTTCTAAAACACACCTTCCGAGGGAGTTTTCCCCAGCGCAAAAGCAGCCTTCGGTTTCGGGAGCACCGGGACGAGCGACGCAGCGCAGTGCCCCGCTGGGTGCGGGCTGATGCGAGAAGCTTGGAAGCAGCCCAGGGGCTGCAGCACGGGGACGGCTGTGGGCTCCTTCGTCCTCCGAGCAGCCGAGGGGAAGCGGGGGGGGCTCGGCTGCCCCCCAACCCCACGCTCCCTACGGCGGCTCTGCAGCAGGGGGGTCGCGCTGGGGAGAAGCGCATGCAAACGGTTGTTTTACAGAATGAACCGTAAAAAGAATGACCTGTCGGCGGGCGCGCTGGCGGCTGCGCCGAAGCAGTGCATTGCTTTCCTACGGCTATCCCCGTTAGCAGGCAGGTAGCAGCGCAGCGGAGCGGGGCAAAGCGGGATGCAGCGCTCGCAGGAGGCAGCGATTGGTGCGGGCCGGAGCCGGGACTTCAGAGCCCTCTCTCGGACTCGGCTGCGAAGTCACCTTGGCCAAACCACTTATCCTCAGCGCTTCGGACTCCCGTCTGCAGAGCAGAGGTAATCGTGTTAGCGCTCGCCACATTCGTCCGAGCAGCGGCGTCCGGTTCCTTGCGGTGCGGATGCAAAGCGGCCGCGAGCGAAGGGCGGGCGAGGAGACGGGGGTCACCCAACCCGGGGTACCCCAAGGCGGGCGGGGCTCTGGGGATCCCCCCGGCTCCCGGTGGCAGCGGGCAGCCCTCGCCCTTACCCAGCAGCGCGGCCAGCAGGCGCGGGGCCATGGCTGCGGCGCGTCCCGACTGCCCGCAGCGCCCGGCTCCGGCCGCCCCCGCCGAGGCCGAGCCGAACCGGGCGGAGCCGCGCCGGGAGGAGGAGGAGGAGGCGCCGAGCCCCGCCCCGCCGTGTCCCCGCGTCCATCGGTGTCCCCCGCACCCTGCGGGGCCGCCCGCTCCGCCCACCCGCCCGGCCTCGGAGCTCGCGCGGATGCAGCCGTGCGACGGGTGGGTTCCCTTCTTCTGCCTGGAAAACAACCGAACCGCGCCGGGCTCTCGTCCAGCGCCCACCCCAGCAGCGCTCTGCTAGCCCCGGGGTGACACCGAGCGTCCGTGCAGCCACAGATGGGGGGACGCAGCCGTACATGGATGCGTTCAGGTGTGCCCAAAGTCTGCCTGGCGCCGCTCGGAAAACTTATTTTGTCTGCCCAAGTGTGTTCTGAGATAATTGGCTGCCCGTCAGTTCATGTATCTGCAACCTCTTGCTCGCCCTCCATCCATTAGACGTAACCTTCGGCAGACCGCATCCAAAAATACGCTGGGCCGGCCCCTGCTAATGGAGGCCTCCAGCAATGCGAAGTGTGAGAATGCAGCTCTGCCTTCCCACCCAGGGCCCATTAGGGAGTGAGACCACTGTGCTGAGCAGCAATCTGCAGGTGGTGACGAATCCCGAGGCCAGGCACAGCAGGACAGGAGAGGAGGGGGCACAGCGCCCCTTCCTGGCACAAGGCACGTGTCCCAGCCACGCTGCTTTCCGGCCAGCCAGAAGCACCGGGGAGGAGGGAGGGAGAAAGCAGGATGCTTTGTGAGGCACTGGGGTATCCTGGGGGACCCTGCGAGGGTGCCAGCGGTGTCTGTGGGGTGAGGAGTGAGGGCTGCTGAGCTGGAGAAGAGACAGGAGAAGTGCAGGCAGGTTGGGCTGGGCAGAGCAGGCAGCCGATGCTACAGGAGCAGCATAGAGAGTATTGCTGATGCTGCAGGAGGTGTCTCAGTGGCTGTGATGGATACAGGTAGGTGACAGATACGGGTAGGTGACGGATACGGCCAGGTGATACAATCCGGTGCACTTAGGCTCACAGCCAGCCTCCTCCAGGACATTGTGCCCCTGCACTATGAGCTCCCACTGAGCAGCCCTGCAGCGGCAGGGCAGGTGCTGCCTGCAGTGTGCTGGGGCCAGCTGTGCCCTTGTAGTCCCAGGGCTTGGAGCACGGCGCTGCCTGTCACCAGGCATGATGGAGCTGTCACACTTGGCAGCCCTGGCCACTATCCTCAGCCGACTGCTCTTGTCAGACATCTGCTGCCATCGTGGATGTGGAACATGCTCTGCTCCCTGCCAGCCATGTGTGCCTCAGCCAGGAAAAGGCACTGGGGAATTTGGCACGGTGCTCAGATGTCCGGCGCAGGGATACTGATGCTCAGAGGAAACTCTTTTTGCTGAGCCCAGCACAAGGCTGCCGTGTCTGGTTACAGGGAAGGCGAGCACCCCCTGCTCGGACACTGTCACCTCCCCAGAGGGATGGGATGCAGGGCTCAGGGATCCTTTCTGCTGGCTGCTCGCACCCGGAGCTGCCAGGCTTCTCCATTCCTCCTATTTGCCCTGCAAAAATGGGACTGGGAGGGTTAAAACAATCCTACCCAAGGATGGCTCCTGTTTCCCTCCACGTGGGCATGGGGTAGGGCTGAGCAGAGCATTGCTGGGCAGCAGCCTTCAGCACAATGCAGCAGACGCTGCACAGCTTCAGCTTCAGCAGGGAGCAGCTCCAGCAGGGATGCAGAGATGCTCTGGCCCCCTCCCAAACCTCCCGGAGCAGGCAGAGCCCTCCTGCAAAAGAGGAGGTGGTGACACCAGAGCAGGACTTCCCATCAGCACCTTATATTTACTGCAAGGTCCTCTGGCTGCGACCTTTAGAAGACGAGGCGGCCTGGCAGCCAGCTCTGCAGCAGCGTCCCGGCTGGAGCTGACGGAGGTCCGGGCACACGGACTGCGGTGAGTGCTTGGTTGCTGTGCCATCCCCAGCCCTCCCTTGCCTGCAGCTCTCCTGAGCAATGCTTTTCTCTCCCCCTGCCTCCTCTCCCACGCAGAGCTGTCCTCAGGCTGCCCCCCCTGCTCTCCAGCGAGTCCCTATTTGGGGGACCCTTTAAAGCAAGCAGGAAAAGGGGAGTGGTGTCCCCAGGCAGGCACTGCAGAGGCAGCTGCACGGACGCAATGGTGCTGTGTCCCAGGGGAAAGTTTCTTCCTGACTCAATACAAGCTCTGCTGGACCCTTCCTGCTCTATAGCGTTGTCCTTAAACCCCTGCTCCGTTCCCCCTCTGCTTGCTGCCCAGGTCCCTCCATGCAGAACATCAGGCTGCTGTCGCACCGAGGGGACAAAGCTGTCCCCAGTTCTTGACCTTCTTGCTGGTGACCATCCCAGCAGTGCCCCCACAGTGCCGGCTATGGGTGCCTATTGCTCCAGCTTTGCTCATCCATCTGAGGGCTGCTCCTTCCACCCAGTGCTGTGCTCCTGCAGGTACAGCACAACCTGCAGCACAGTGGGGCCGGCAGCATCACCGACCTCCTGCCCTTCCCCAGGGGGAGAGATAGCTGCGCTGTGCTTGCCTGACCCACGCTCCTTTAGCACCCAAAGCAGAACTGCTGCCCGAGTGAGGCAGAGCAGGGTGGCTCTGGGCAGCCCAGGGCTTGGTCCTGAATCTTGGGCTCCCCGGAGCCACCTTGCTCTGCAGTCGCAGGTATGAAAGCACCCAACGCACACGTTGCATTTTGTTGTTCCTCTGTTTGTTTAACTGTACAAAGAGCAATAAAAACATCCTCCAGTCAGGCTTTGGCGAAAACACCACCAGCAGAATGTTTGGCAAAAAGAAAAACAAAACAAACATTGGAAGGCGCAAACCCAAAGTACAGCTATGGCCAATAGCAGCACCTCCCATATATATATATAGATCTATATATATATTTGTAGACTCTCCGTTGTTTACAGCTATGTACAGACAGATGCATTGGCAAGTTGCAATCCAAGGACAGTGCATGAGTGAGATGAAGGCAGGTGTGGGGCTGGCTGTGAGCTCACAGCTGGAGTTGGCCCCAAAAACTGCTCACAATGGAGCAGCAAAGCGATGCAGCTGTGCGTGTGGGTGCAGGCAGCGGGCTGAGCCCAGGGGTGAATGGGGCAGAGCAGGGCACGTCCTGGCCACAGCAGGACAAGGGACAGCAGGACACGGTGCAGCAGGGGATGCAATGCTTGCTGTCTCTGCTGGCACCGCTACCCTGCAAGGACCTGGACGCACAGGGCAAGGATTTGCCCAAAGGCTCCCGGAGGGAGCTGCAAGCAGGGCAGGAGTTGGACTGTGGGTTTTGGGGGTGGCACCGCGGGGCCCCACAGGCTGGCAGTGCGTGGCCGTGGCAGTACGAGTTGTGCAGGGCCCCTCAGGAGCCGGGGAGGGCAGTTCTGGGTCCTGGGCTCGGGTTGATGGCTGCGCCGCTCCATCCCGGCACGCGCTGCTCCTTCTCCCCGCCACTGCGGTTTGGCACATAAGGAGAACACTTTCCATTACAATCATCTCCCCGGGAAGTAAACACATACTGAATAATCAGCCCGGCACCTTCGGATGAGGTGCTCAGGCCCAAATACAGCCCAAGAAGGGCACGTCCGTGACACACCGGGAGCCACGAGCCTCTCACCATGGCACCCCAGCACGAGGACGGGCAGAATCAGGGATGGGATGGGGACATCGGTGCTCTCCCCCCCCCCCACCCCATCCCCAGCACCCGTGCTCCATGGAGCAGGGATGAGCCGGTCCCAGCCCGGCTGTGGGGCAGGAGCCAGCCCCCCCCGGCCCTCCCTGCTCCTCCCTGCGCCCTGCTCCAGGCGGGTTGGCGGTGCGGGTGGCAGGGGGTTACTCTGGGCAGACAGCAATCCTGGCTGTGGGAAGCACACCGACGGGACGCGCTGTACAGTGATGGGGGAAGCAGGGTGAGTTACTTGGTGCCCTCCTCCGGGTTGCCTTCGCCGTCCGTCTTTCCTTCCTCCTCCGTTTTCTGATCATCTGTGTTCAGCCTCTGCTGCTTTTTCCGACGCACGCACTTCACCACCATCAGCACCAGGATGACCACGGCCAGGAAGCCGCCCACGGAGGCACCCACGATGACAGCCACCGTCGAATCACGCTTTGGGGGTTCTGGGGACACGGGGCAAGGTCAGCCCTTGGCACCCAGCACCCAAGGGTACCTCTGGGCATGAGAATGGGGCTGCACTGACCTTCGGTGAGCACCTTCAGGCTGATGCTGGCGTGGCCCCGCTGCCGGTCCGGGGGGTTGAGGACGTAGCAGTTGTAGGTGCCCTCGTCCTCCAGCTGCACGTTGTTGAGGGTGAAGGACACGTCGTTCTTGGTGGGGTTCCCAGTGAACTCCACCCGGTTCCCGAAGCGTTCCAGCTGCTTGTTCATGATCTTCATCCGGAACTGAAGGAACTGCGCAGTGGGGAGAGTTGTTGGGGTACCCTGAGCCCTCGTCCCCCCCAGCCAAGCCCCATCCCTCACCATGCCGTGCTCACCCCATTCAAGGAGATGGCCAGGGCACCCCATGCAGCCTGGGGTTCCCAGCAGCCCTGAGGCACTCACCAGCTCCTCAGAGCAGTTCATGCACGCCTGGTATGTCCAGTTGAGGGAGAACTGCTTGTTCTCCACCTTGTAGCAGGAGTTGAAGGTGCAGGAGAGCTTTACAGAGCTGCCATTCATGGCGTTGATGATGGGGGGAGCCATCACCTCCATTCCCAGCCCTGCGGGCACTGAGATGAGAGTGCAAATGTGTTAAAGGGGCACAGATTCCCATCCATAACCACCTCCCACCCTGGTGCCCTTCAGCCCTTCTGCATGCTGTGGCTTGGGGGGACATGGGCACACCCCCAGATCTGGGCAGAAAGCACTGTGGCAATGGCTGATGTCCCCCTTTGCCACGCTGGCCTGATGGCTCCCAGCACCAAATTCTGCTGACACCAAGCAATCCCTGCTCCTTGCTGCTTAAACAAGGCTTTGCTGCTGCAGAATCGATCCCGCTATGCAAAAGGGTGGATGCAGCATCAACTTGCAGGGCTCAGCACCACGGCTGCAGGGAGGGAAATTTATGGCTGTGCTCATCAGATTCTGTTCCAGACAGGACGCATTACAGCAGCACGGGATGGGAACTGCCAGGGACAGGCCTGGAGGGCTGCAGATGCTCCCCCACACACTGTGGGGCTCAGGCAAAGCTCCTCCATCTGGGAGAGAGGGGATCTAGAGCTCAGTTTCTCCCCTGGGAGGACAAAGCCACTCCCTGCACTCCTGACACAGAAACTGGGTCAGCACCCAGTGTGGCTGGCACTGCTCAGCTGGTGCATGGGCGCACACCTCCACTCCTCTCATGCAGCTCCCCAGATCTCCAGCTGTCCCCAACAGCACCCACAACCCAGCACCCACCCACAGTTTGCACAGGAGGGCACGGGGCAGAGATGGGCTGCAAAGGGGCACGGCACCCCATGGGACAGCAATAATGGCACTGACACCTTCTGCCTTGCAGATCCTGGCTGCAAGACGGGACCTGGTGCCAATCCCAAGCCACTTCCCCATTGCCTTGCAGCAGCACATGTCCTTGCCTTACTGCCTCAGCCACAACATGGTCACCTCCAAGGAATCCTGGCAGAGAGGAGATCTGGGTGTCTGCTTGCCTCAGAAGCCCCCACGCAGCCTGAATGCCCCCAGCCATGTGCTGTGTCCCAGGCTCTCAGCCTGCACTTGGCTTTGTGCTGCACTCCCAGTGCTCTGCAGAGGGCAGGAGCTTCGCACAGACACCAAGCACTGCAGGACCACGGTGCAGCCAAAGGGTCCTCATGGGAAGCTCACTCATGCCCCAGGAGTGCTGACATGCATGTGTCCCAGCAATGGCCCTAGCCAGTGGACTCCAGCAGCTGGAGACAAGATCAGTGGCGAAAGAAACCCCTGGGACCAACCATCCAGGCTGTGCCCTTTGGTGCTCTGCGAGCCCAAGTGCTGTCACACATTACCCTGCTCTCCTGGGCTCAGGAGGTTAAATGACACCTAGACTCTGAAGAAGACCTCACTGAGCTTTTATCCTCCATCTGATGGTCCCTCTCCTAAAGCCAAGGCAGCCCCCCAGCAGCTCCAGGGCCGGGCGAGCAGCACCTTGGAGAGGTGATGGATGCATCCCTGCTTCCCAATCGATACAGCTCCAAACCTGCTGACACACGCTCCTGGCTGCAGGGCAGGGCAGGGACGCAGAGAGCAGACCGCAGCCCCCTCCCCCCCCCCCCCACTTCCCCACCTTCACCACCCCCACGCCCCGCTGCTTCCCTGACCCCAAAGCACAGCACAAAGCACCCACAGCCCACCAGGCTGACCCCAGCCAAGCAAAGCAGCCAGCATCCCTGCCGCAGCCCTGCAGGGCGTGCAACCAGCGCTGTGCACAGCAAACCCCAGCAAGCAGGACGCTCGGCTGTCAGGAGAGGCAATGCTGCAGCATACCCCCACCCTGCCCACAAGCAGGTCACCCTGGCTGCGGATTTTGGCATCGGGGCATCTTCACCCCATCCCTGCAGCACAGCATCTCATCGCTGCTCCTCTCCCACAGGGGCTTCTCAGGGCCCAGATATGAGGAGGGGGCTTCTCCCCACCTGGGTGCTGTCCCATGCAAGGGGTTGGGGTGGCACTTACCCAGCGAGAACAGCAGGCTGAGGGCAGAGAGGCACAGGACAGGCTGAGGGAGCCAGGCATCCGGGCTCATTGTGAAGGAGTTGGGTGTGTGGAGAGGGCTTGGTGTTGGTGTGGGTTGTGGTGGTTTGCTTTTTTCGAACGCCCGGGTTATTTGCAGGTGACATATAACATTAGAGCTGCTTTATTTCCACAGCCCAATATGGCCGGTGGAGCGGTGCTGGGCTGAAAAAATCGGTAAATGCTATGGTTGGTGGATTTCAGCAGAGCGAGTGGGAGGGCAGAAAAAATTTCCCCTGAACAGAAGCTGAGGCTCCTGGCGCATCACTGCTCCATGCTGCAGGGAGTGGGGTGCGCTGTGTCAGCACAGCTTTGCTTTTCTCGCTGGGACCAAGCATCCCCCCAAAGCACCACGGTCAGAACAGGTTTCTGCTGAGATTCTCTCTCAGCAAGCAAGCGGTGCTCAGGGCTACCGTGGAAAGTGCAGTGCCCAAGGAAGCACCTTGCAGCACAGACCTGGCCATAGAGATTCGTCAGCCCCTGCAGCCCCCATGCCAGCAGGGCCACAGCATGTGGCACCTTCTGGGAGCACAGAAACCCTCTTCTGGAAGCAGAATGCAAAGGTTCTACAGGACCTGGAAGGAGCTGAAGGTGCCCCAGGTCAGCACACAGCGGCGTAGGAACTCCGACCCTGGATGCACAGTGCAAGGAGAGAGCATGGAGATCGTGGAATTGGTGACAGCAGCCACACAGGCACCCCGTCCTCGTGTGGTGTGGTTTGCTGAGGCAGCATCAAAGAGGAGAAAGGTGAGGGATGCCATGGAGGCAGAGCACAATTCAGTCCCTGCATAAAGGAGCCCTTGAGAGAGATGGATGGGGCTCAGTGGGCAGGCAGAGCTGGGTCTGCTTTACTGGAATGGTTTCCACCTTGCTGCAAGGCAGCAGTGGCCGCACGCAAAGCCAGCTCCCCAAAAAGGGCTCCAGGTGCTGCTTCCTTCTGAAATCCCACTGCTTCTCCTCACCCAGGAAAAAGAGAGTAGGGTGGCAACGTGAAACCAAGGAGTGCAGCCTGGAGCAGCCTGTGCTGCAGTCTCCCATCCAGCAGAGCCGAGGAGGTGGTCCCCAGCTCCCAGCTCTGCACCTGGAGGTGTCAAACATCTATATTTAGTGGCAGGAGGGGAGCCAGCACATTGCAGGGCGGCAGTCCTGGAGGAGGGGCGGCTGGGATCGCTGTCCCGCCCACCCAGAGCAGCGAGTCCCGGGGCTGGGCTGCAGGCAGGGGTGGTCGCACCGTGGGCAGGGCGCACGTGGGAGCTGCGCACGTGGGGGACCCCGCTCTGCTCCATCCCCACACGGGCACCCCGCTGCTGCAAAGGGATCCCGTTTGTGGCCCGTTTCGCTGAAGCCAGGCGGACTTCTGCCATCGCAGTTAAGCAGGAGGTAAAAGGAAGCCAGGAAAGGAGGAGGCTCCCTGGGCCTCGCTGAGTTTTATTATCTGCAGAAGATACGACCGCACGGCTGCACCCTCCCCTCCCCCCCCCCCCCCCCCCCCCCCCCTTTCCCTCCCCAGCCAGGCTCTCCTCATTATTTCCAGTCCTGGAGCTGGTCGGGGGAAAAAGTGCTGGGAAGTGGGGACTATGCCCTCTGCATCCCTTTCTGAGGACCAGGGAGAAGGGATCCAAAGGGGACACCTCCCCAGGTCACCTTGCAGATGCCAGTTAAGCCATGTCCCAGCAGCAGTTCAGGATGGAGATATCAGTGAAGGGCTGACAGCAGCTTAACAGGGAGTAGCTGAAGGAGCAAAGAAGTCTTGCATGTAGCTGCTGGCTAAGGGGTTTACAGCCCCAGTGTGGCTATTTCCCCCTCTCTGGGACATGAGGAAGTTCCTGCTGGGGTTGGCTGTAGGGCTGCTCGCTGTGCCCACCATCCCGTCTGCCTTCTGCCATCCACTCTGCTGGGATCACCCCCCTGGCCAGCTCCACGTAGATGCCATTCTCATGGAGGATGGAGGGATGCTGCAAGGAACCAGGGACAGAGTGAGTCCCTCTGCAGGCACTGGGACCACTGGGCATCACCAGCCGGGAAGGAGGTGGTGTAAGGGGTCCCACAGCCCTGGAGCTGCTCCCTCCTCACCATGGTGATGTAAGTCTCCTCAGCTCTCCTCTTCTTCCCTGCGTCCTGATCAGCCTTAGGCACCTCAGCTTCAGGGATCGAGGAGTAAAGCCCTTCCTATGGAGGAGGATGGGGGAAGGGGGGAGAGCAGGATAATTGGAACTCAGCAGCAAACAGGCAGGTAAGGCAGTACAACAGCCATGGCACTTCGTGCTTAGCCAGCCTGCCAGTCCCAGGAGCTCCCACCTTGGCTTTGTCCTTGCTGCCATCATTTCTGGCTCTCTCCAGGGCCGTGGTGGCTGCAGACCTTGAGGGAAAGCAACAGAGGTGTCACGTCCAGCAGGAAGCATCACCTGCTCCTCCCACCCCCGAATCCCACTGCTGAGACCCTTCAGATGCCCCTTGGCAGTCGCCAGGTGACGGCGCCCACCGAGGCGCTGGTGGAGCCCATGGCGCTTTGCTTCTGTCCTGCAGTGCCCACCACCTCCCTTGACCCGGAGGGGTGCAGCCATGCAGGCAGCGGGGAGCCCAGCCGCTTTGGGAGGAAGGGCAGAGTGACACTAGAGGGCAGCAGGAGCAGCGCTGAGTGTCTGCTCCGCTTCCCGCATCTGCATCCTGCTTGGAGCGGCTCAACGGGGGGATGCTCAGCTCAATAAACCCGAAGCGAGCGTTGGTACCTCTTCCTCAGGTTGAGTCCTGCCAGGAAAGCCAGCACCACGGCCACGGCGCTGCAGCACACGGTCACAACCCAAACTCCAGTGCGCCCCTGGACTTGGGCACTTTCTGCTCCTCTATCTGCAGGGAGACACCAAGGCGGGGGCTGCAACCCACAGGGACACCAGCACTGCTGCAGAGCCGTGCTGGTAGGTATGGAAACCCCTTTGCGAGGAGTTGGATGGGGTGACAAGTGAGGGGAACTGCTGGGGCACACACCTCTCTGTGTTGCAGGGCTGACATGCAGCATTGTGTGGTTCTTGAAGATGCTGCCGTGCTGAAACAGACGGATCTCGCACGTGTACTTGCCACTGTCATTCACCTGCACGTCCTGCAGCTGGATAGAGCCATCCCAGCACGAGACGTCCCCCTGCCACCGCACCCGGTCTTGGAAACGGCCCACAGGGACACTAGAGTTGCTGTAGTAATAAAATACCATCTCCTCCTGTCCGGGCACAGAGCGGCTGGTGAGAGGAGCCCAGCAAGCTGAGCACTGCAGCCTCTCCCCCCACACACACAGCCAGCACCATGCACAGAGCCCAGCTTGCTCCCTCCTGCACATGCACCCCTGGAAAGCCACAGAGCACAGCGCTGAATGCCACAGCACGGGGCACACAGGTGGGGAGTAATCCTCCTGCAGTGCTCCAAGAGCAGCGGGGCTGCCTGACTCTCCCTCCCATTGCCCACCCCCCGGTTCTGACCCACCTTCTGTTTGCCAGCCACTGGCACACGCAACCAGTCCACTTTGGTCACCGTCCAGCCTGTGGCCTCTGGGTCTTGGAAGAGGCAGCGCAGCAGGACGGAATCCCCAGCGCTAGCATGGAGCCAGGGCTCTGTGAACACCCATCCAGTCAAGCTGCTGCTCCTCCCTGCCAGGCACAAGGACAGCAGGATGAGGCTGGCCGAGTGCAGCCTGCCCGTCCCCATAGATGTCTCCTCTCTGGATGAGCCTAAAGGCGCCGAGCAGTCCGGGGAGCGGCGGGGAGGCCCTGCAGACAAAGCCTCTCCCTGAGCCCTGCTTTCGGCAAGCCGGGGATGCGAGGCAGCACATCCTCCTGGGCGCCAGACACCGAGGGCTGCTGCACTCACTGAAAAAGCCGCATGGAAGGGGAGTGGGGAAGACACCTGGGGCCTCAGCGCTCAGCCCTCTGTGTCTCAGGGCTGAAGGCTGCAGCTCCTGCACTGTGGCTCGTGTGAGTCACGGGCTGGGAGGACCAGTGTCATTCATTTGCAGCTGGCCAGAGGCAACTCGGCCCCTGTGCATCAGTCTCGGTTCCTCCTTTCACAACCTGCCCATCTGGCTTCCTGTCCGCTTGCTCACAGGCTCCTGGCTGAGCTTGGACGTGTCCAACCACATAACCACCTCTGCAGGTTTCTGGAGAAGTGGAGCAGTGCAAAACAAAGCCAAAACAGAGGGAGGTGAAAACACAGAGCTGATCAAGACCAGCACTGCTGCCATAGGGGGCCACAAAGCACAGAACGGGAGACACGCAGGGCAGAGAACACCCCTGAGGTTTCTCTAGATAAAGCCTCCATCTCCTGAAATCTGTGAGACCAAAATGGCAAAGAGAGGCAGCTGCTTGGCTGAAAGGCAGCACAGAGCAGAGCCATGGGGAGCAGCACAGCACGGAAGCACTGCCAACTGCAAGGAACGGAGAGAAGCATCAATAGATCGTAGCCAGGAGAACGGAGTGCCCAGCACTGCGTGTCAGGGCCGGGTGAGCTGATTCAGAGCGAGCTGCTTGGGCAGGGACATTTTTCCCAGCACTTGAGCTGCCCTGCTCAGCCCTTCCACAGCCACCAAGGGCTGGGCCCTGGCAAGGCACCAAGCACTTGTCTGATGCCCTGTAAGTAATGAATGCAAAGTGCTACAGCTTCCCAAACAGGTTTCTTTTGGGCTTGACCAGCTGTGGAGGCAAACACGAAGAGTATGTCAGCCGAGGAGACCAAGGAGGCCAGTTGCCTTAAGCAAAGCCAAAAATCAATAGCTTGGAAGCCTTACCCTGTGTTTAGTTGTGGTAAAGCTTTTCTACATCTTCCAAAGCCTTGGAGCCTGGTACAGTAAGTACAGGCCTCCAACAGGATGCTGTGACAATTCCAAGCCTATGTGTGTGCAGGAAGGGATCGTGCAGCTCATTGATGCTAGAGGAGTTACTGGCATGCTCAACACTCCCAGCCCTGCGTGCCTACAAGCCTCCGAGTGGCTCTCACAGCAGAAAAGAGAAAGCAAAGGGTCTTCTGCCAAAGGCAAGGATAAAGGCACCAGAAGGACTTACAGCTTACCCAGTAATGTCAGCACCAGAGCCAGGCCCAGCAGCGCCTTCATCTTCTCTCAAAGAGAACAGCAGAGGAAACACGTGCGGGACACCAACTGCTTACAGCTGCACCCCAAGGCCTGCAGAAGGTTTCCTCCAGTCCTTCGGGGAGGGATGTGATCTCTGGTGGATGTTTGGCTTCTCAAAGTTAGCCCTATCCCAGCTGGGAACCTACAACTCAGCGAAGCACAGCTGTCACACGTGTCTCTGGTTTGAGGCTGCTCTGAGCCCTGGAAAGGAAGAGTGAAAGATGGGGGGAGGGCTCAGCCTGAACATCGTTGCATTTCCCCTTAACCAATACAGCTTTCTGGTGGTTTGGGGGGTTGACTCCGTGCTGCCAAAATTGAGACATTCACAAATATTCACTGCTTAGAAAGCAATGGGATATTTTTTTTTCCTGTAAACTTGGGGAAGTTTGGATACAGATTCTAAAATCACATTATCCTAGAGATAACCTCCTTGCTTCAGAATACCACACGTGTTGAAAGCTTATGCTGGAGCCTTTTGGGTCTGCCCAGGCAGTGCTGAGGTTGGTCACTGTGCTGTTTGTCCTGCTGCACATCTCCCAGTACCACTGATGTCCCCTTTCCCCAAGGCACAGACATGCCACAACCCAAGGAAGAACTGACTGCCATGGGCAGGGATGTGCTGCCAGTGTTCACACAGATCACAGGAAGGCAAGCAGTACCAGTTACCAGCATACATTTTTCAATACAGGCATTTTTGCTGTAGGAATAAATGAAACAAGAAATGAATCATATCCAAGTCTCATTAATTTCTCTCATTTTTCCTCCACTGTGAAAATCAGAGGCCATCTGGATTAGCTTCAGCAAACCCTGAGATAGATGAAGTACCAGAGATACACTCCCGGCAGCAGCCCCAGGAGAGGTGATAAATATGTAAGGTGAATATCTGACATTGTGCCTGTCCTGCCATCCCATTCCGTGCAGCACCACAGGGCAGAAAGCCACAGCTGTGGGGTCTGTTCTAGACTTTGAAACAGTCCCAAAGGCCTTTCAGGCAGAGCACAGCCTCACTGCCCACGGCTGCTGATGCAAAACCACTCTGTTTTTCCCTGCCCTCCCATCCCATAAGCAAAATCCTGAAAACAGCAGCAAGCCTTCCATGACTCTCTCAAATCTGCCTCTCAAAAACCAAAATCTGTTTGGGGGATGGGCTTTGTGGAGGTGGAGGGGAGAGAGCTGTGGTTTGGGTATGCTCTTCTTTGCATGTCTGCTGTGACAGTCTGCAGCGCAACTCACGCTTGTGCATGCATGACCTACAAACAACAAAATTCACACTCAGCTCCAAAGATGCGTCGGTGCAGCATATCTCAGCTCAGCAGGCCAAAGCATCCTGCTACCTCACCTTGTTTTACTTCAGCTGCGCTGCTTTACAACACAGCTGGAGCTACACCTTCTCAGGGCCGTCCTCATCACAGAGCGAAAACAGGACTTGGCTTAATAAAGGCCCTCAGCACACAGAAGCCTGCACAGAGGAGCATCAGCATTCAGAACTTTGAAATTCCTCTTGCTGAGACTCTGCTCCTCGTTCACCAAGTTCTTCCTAGACTTCTTTTCCTACTCCTGAAAATACTTTCTGGTTCCACCTCAGAACACGTTTCTGCAGGGTCTCCTTTCCCAACACGCTCACCAGGCTGCTCCATCTCACAATGCTGACACACACAGCCCCTTCCAAAGCCTCACACAGTCACTTTCTTCAATCCACGTGGAAAAAGACAAGAAAAGAACCCCACGGATAGCACACTGCCCACTTTTGGATACCATGGATACCACTGTCCCCACTTTTCGGCATGGGAATCTTCATTCCAAGCACTTCTATGTTTCAGTAGTTTTCTATTCATGAAGGAAAAAAAAAACTCCAAACATCAAAATAAATGTTCATAGCAAAAATAAAAATACTCACCCAGCGCGGTTTGGGGCAGCCTACTTTTTTATCTTGTGCACAGAGCTGTGCAGTGACTGATTTGGAGTCTCTGAATTAATCACACTGAAGCTCCCCAAGGCTGTGCGTGAGATGCTTAGAACACAGCAGCTCTTTGTTTCAGGTCTCTTACTTAAGGTTTGGTGGTCACTCTTCGCTTTTAAGAGGAAGTTGAGGACTTGTAAGAGGAAGACTGAGGGTACTGACAAGTCAGAAGGGACTGTTACAGATAGGCAAGAAGAATTAGATGGAACGCAGCTTCAAAAACCACTCTAGATAAGAGATCTGCCCGAGCCCCACTGCTTCCAGCACAGCAGACTGAGCCATCCGTCATTATGTAAGATTTGGCCCTGTCACAGTTTGCAAAGCAGTCGCAGCAGAAGGTGAACATTCTGTGGAAAACAAAAGCTATTAATTTCCATAAAGAAGAGTGATGCATTCTAGCTGAAAGTGGAACAACAAAGCCACTTCCTCCAAGTTGCAAATCCCAACATCCTTTCTCAGGATAGTTTTTTTGGTAGAAACAGCGAGCCATCACAAAGCACGATTTTTTAAATGTTACTTTGCTGTAGATGGGAGGAAAGAAAACTATCTGGAGACACAGATCTACAGCTGACTTGCACTGCAGTCAGAACTCCTACATACCTCTGATTAACAGCCACCACCAGGCTTCTGAAGGGAGACTTTAGGGAGGCACCTAACATGTTTTCCCAACATCACAATCTCTTTCACCAAGTTAGGATGGCAGTTTTGTGAGTTCAGTACATTCACCTACACGTGGCCAAATAAAGAAATCCACAGCCTCGACTGAAGCATTGCAATTTATTGGTAACAGTGCAAAGTAGGCAGTAAACATGTACCACATACATGGAAGGAGGCCATTCAACCAATGCCGTGTACCAAAATAAGGCACAGAACAGCAGCTCCTCAGCTATTAGAGAATTCCACTGCTCCCTGTAATCCATTATTGAACAAGGCTGGTGAGAGAAGGTGCTCTCAATCTTAGAAGACAGCAATGATAAATTTCACCCTTTCCCAAAAATTCACCGTTTCCCTGAAAGAGAGGAGGAAGACGATTGTTCTTCTGAACACAGAACATCCCTTTGGCCAAGGCCTTGAGTCAGTGGTTGAGGTAGATGGGGTTGTGTTTCCCCAGACATAGAGTCCCCATTCGCATTCCTGATTTATAAAACAGGCTGTTTGTGAATTGTGCTTCGTGTCAGTAGAAGGTGAACCCAGTAATGCAGCCGTTGGACAGATAAAAATCAAAGTAAGGTAACACTGCTGCGCAGTTGAATCAGAAAACAGTAGGAATAAAATGATGATCCTGTAATTAAGTGGCAGCTCAAGCAAGGAAACAATTAAAAAACAGTAGGTTCTGTTTGCTTTGAGACAAAGGATGCATGTAACAACAAATCAGACTGCTCTAAGTCCTTAGCAAAAACTGAGAATGTGTTGTCAGTGCTTGGGGAGCCCAGGTGTCACCCTGGAGTACCCTGTTCTTCAGAGTGGAGAACTTCTCAAGTGGAGTTCAAGGACACAGGAAAGGAGGGATATCATCAACCATAAAGGAAGCATTACCAAGAAAAGTAAGAAAAGAGCACTGTCAAACTGCTGGTAGGAAACAGCCCGTCCAGCTGCAGGCACTGAGGTTCCTGTAGGCACTGAAGTAGGGAGGTTCTGGAGTTTCTTTTTTTTTTTCCCCCCGCTCCCTCAATAAATTGTGGAGATTTCAAAAATCATTATATTGTGCTTAGAAGTGAACCATCCAAGCACTGTTGTTCCAGTATACCAAGATGAGAGCAGCTCTTCCAGTCTGTGCTGTTATCCAGCAGCCTTTGTACTCATCTAGTCAGCATTTTCAGTGTTGTGATTCTGCTCATTATCCATACATTTGATCATTCATCAGTACGGCTCTTCCTCATCTGTGTCCTAAGCAGGGGGAATGGAGAGAGAAATTAAGACTGCGTACCCAGACATCAGTTTGATACAAATTTGAGTCTGCCAGGCTTCAGGCAAGAGCTTGAATATTTCTCAGACCGCTGGCGTGGTTGAATAAGTCTCAGAACTTGTGGTTGTACAAACTTGCAGCTAAATGGATAGGATTGTCACAAGCACAGGTGAAATGCCACTGCTCAACTAACACGTGAAACGTATTTTAAATTAAGCAGCAGATTAAACTTAAGCAAAAGAAAAACAAAGTGCAGAAAGACATCAACTCAACAGGCTCCCAACCCCCTGCGCTGGGGATCCAAAGCAGCACAGACTGCTGTGTTTTTCAGCTATGACCAACCACAAACTTTCAGATCCCCATCTACCATTTACCACAGTCATCCCTCCTTGGCATCTTCACAGCCCAGCTCTGCTGCCCTCATGTGTAGGAAACAGCAAGGAGTAAAAGCACAACCAAATGAGACTGAAGTCTCTGAAATCCAGACAGGTCATGTTCTTGCACCTCCTCTCAGTACTGATATTGAGAAAGTAAGTGGTAAAGGCATCAACTTTCACTTACCACACAGTTCAAACAGCAGGTTTTGAGTCTGCCCATGCAGCTCTCTGTATATTCGGACCTAGAGAGCAACAAGCACAGGATGAGGCTGGACTTTCCACCACCAAACACAAACTATCTCTCTTCTATTGACTACGATTGCTACTCCTATCACTGAATCTCAAGGCTTTTCATCATCTCTTTGACTTCATAGAAAGCCCAAAAAGAATAGGGAGTGTCAGGTTTCTTATTTCAAAAGGCAGCTATTTCATTTAACAAGAGCTGCCACTTAGGAGGAACAATCTACAAGAATAAGCAGAGTGCTATATTAAAATACCAGTAACACAACTGAGCAGAGTGAGTCCTCTGCAAAAACAGGTGCAACTTTAAAAAAAGCTTTAGTGCTTTTACTACAGTACCACACCAAACACTCTCAGCACAGAGTCCTCTCCAATTCAGAAGGCAATCCGGCCTTCAGGAGCTGTACAACACTCGGCAGCTCTGGTCAGGCCATCGCTGGGGCAGTTAGCATTATTCGGTTTGTGTTGGTTACATACAAACAAAACTAAGCCCACGTCAGCAAAACATTTTGCCGACTTAAGCTGAAATAAGTTTAGGTAGGGAAGTGAAAGACTGTCTAACCCTAAACTGCTTCACTTCCATGGCCTCACACCGCAGCCAGGAAAAGAGATGCAAAGCATTTATGCTTCAAAACTGAGTTTTTCCCAAAGAGTTTCTGCTCACTAGCTAAATCATGCTCATACAGTGATTGAACTGCAGATGCTGAGAGCTATGCAACGAAGAACAGCAGAGAAACGATGGCCAGTGTCTAGAAGCCAAGGAAGAACAAGCTTTAGGTTCCAGACAGAACTTACTCAGATTCTTCAACAGAGGATTTCTTGCAGCCAGGTTTTTTCTTCTCTTTTATCAGTCCAGATTTCCTTCCCATCCTCACCAACATCAGAACAACCACAACAGTGGAAGGGATGAACACTACAATGGACAGCAGCGTCACTGAAGTCAGCTGGAAAGAAAAGCCTGCAGGATCGACAAAGAACAGCCCCATGGTAACTAGTTCAACGTGGCTTCCTTACAGCTCTGTGAAAAATATGCTTCCAGGACAGACTCATCTCCTTTTTACACACAGCACAGGGCCAGCAGTTTTGAAACAGCTTGTTGCTGAATCTGTAGGACTCCTAGCACATATCCAGCACAGTAGGATGCTTTATGTGCAAAAAATGACAAAGTAAGGCAGGTCATGATGTAACTTCATCAGCCTGTGCATGCTACACATTCGGGGCAGTTCTCACATGTAAGGCAGATGATGAAATTAAGTATGACTAGATGTCAGTATTTGTGGTCTGACCAGAATTTCCCCTATTACTACTGCAATATTTGAAGACTGGAATTCCTGAACAAAAGCCCATTTTTACTTTCTGTTATCACCACTGCCTTTTTCCATCTCTGTCTCCAGTAAATTCAGTGGTTCTCAGTGTGTTCAGCAATGAAAGCACAGCAGCTGAGGTAGCTCTTGCAGAAAATCTTACAGGGAACTCTCAGGATCAACTGCACATGCAATGCTCAGATTGTTACGGTTCAGACAGAGCCACAGTGCAGCTGTATCACACAGGTGAGAGAATGTTGACTAAAAAAAGGCTTACCCCTCTCTTTAACAATCAGCACGGTCTGGGGAATGTTATGGTATACATCTGGAGGGTTCTTCACACTGCAGATGAACGTCCCGTTGTCACTCACAGATGGACTTTCGATAGCAATGGAAGCATCACCCTTAGCAGTGTTCCCAAGCCAGGATATCCTGTCTTTGAACCTTCCTGCCGATGGTGGGTATGCAACAGACTGATAGTGAAAAACCTGAAAGGAGGGAAAAGCAATAGTTGCTCTAATAAAACAGTCCACTAAGAAAACAAAGTCAAGCACTTCTTGGATTGTAAATGAAGAAATATGGATTAACAAGTCAGAAAGAGTAACGCTCATACAGGAGAGCTCTCTAAGTTCCTATTTGTTGATTTTGAATCAGCTGCATTTCACTGTCTCTCCAAAGCTTCTATCTTGCAGCCTTGGCACTCGTATGTGTCACCATCACCTTCTGACCAGGTTGTTCCCTTCCATAGATCTGCAGCTAAGAAGTAGAGCATGTCCCTTCTCTCACACAAGAGAGCATCACAGTTCTTCAGAATACGCTTTCTGTGCTTTTGCACTTACTGTTCTATCTGTAAAGACTTAGCAGACCTCATTTCATACAGGCAGCGTCCTTTTATTCCATATATGAGAACATTATGAAGAGTTCAAACTCTACAGGAAGCATTGATCGCTAATTAACTGTAAAGATAAACATTTTCAGTTTCTGCCTTGAATGAGAGACTTTCAGCAGGTGTTCAGATTTCTATATTTATACTTAGATTTCAAAGGGCTACCACCAAGATAAAGCAGCAACCCGTAAACCTCAGAGACAGACTGAAGACAGTGATGCCTATCTTCACAAGCATTTTCACTACTCTAAGGTATATCAAGAGTAGATTACAGCACCAAATTAGTAGGACACATCTGCCTCCAAGCAAGCTCCCAGTTGAATGCTTTACAGTCATTCTAGATATAGCAGCAGGGTACAATTTAGCTCGTGTCAAAATCCAAAGGATTACTTAACCATTTCTATGCACTTACATAAACTATTTCTTGCCCAAAGGACACACAAGCAATTTCAGATGGAAAAGGAGACAAGGACAATCCCAACCTTTAAAGTGATGAAGAAGCACAGCAAGTCAAACAGAAAATACCACCAGATTTTCACTGTGCACAGGGACCAGATCAACTTCCAGTTGAAACAGACTCCCTGCTCCACTTACTGTCTCCATCCGACCACCAGAAAGGGGCCGGTATGTCCAGTCTATCGTCAGACTCTCAGAGATGGGAAAACTGGATCTGAATGAGCATTTCAGCACTACTTGTTCACCCACATAACCTCGCACCTCCGGACTGGTTTTAATATCCAGAGAAAGAGCACCACAGATACCTGATGGAAAAAACCCAAAAGACAAGGATTCTTGTTATTTGTGAGGCATGGAAGAGATGATGCCCCAGACATACTGTTGCATGTGCAGTATAAAGATGGAAGCCCAGCAGTGACTACCATCACTATAATGAAATTTAAAGAAAAATAGATGACATCTCTAACTTATATTCTCTATGGGATTGCAACTTATCCCAAAAGGCCTTTATCTGGAAAATACCACCAAAAGCCTACAAATGTTTACAAATGGAGGTTGGTGGCCCTGCCTGTGGCAGGGGCATTGGAGATTCATGCTCCTTGCGATTCCTTCCAACCCAGGCCATTCTGTGATTCTGAGGTAGAAGAGGTTTTAGAACCAAGAAACTGTATCAGCTAACTCAGAGGAATCGCACCATGCTCGCCTTAGAGTGCTGCCAGGAGGTTCTGATGCTTTGCACCAAAGCGATGGGGTTGGTGACTGGGTTCAGAGTCACACCACACTGGCAAACAATAGCCACTTATAAATTTCAGGGTGCTGTGCAATTCCTGCTCTATTTCCTCACTGCAGCGCTCCAGCCAAGGAAGTAACCTGCCTCAACAGCCCGAGCACTCCCTCAGTAAGAATGGATTGAGTTGGGAGGGGACTCACAGCCAGTTCTAACCCCAGCTGTGGGCTGCACACCCCCCACCAGCTCAGGCTGCCCAGGGCCCCTTCCCACCTTCCTCGAGTGCCTGCAGGGATGGGGAACCCACAGCTCTCAGGGCAGCAGCGCCGGTGCCTCACCGCCCCTGACGAAAGGATTGCTTCCTCCTCACATCTAACCTAACCCCCAGCCCCTCCTTAGAGCTTAAAGCCAACCCCCCACCGTACCCCGGTCCGTCCGCGGACAAGCAGGGCACACAGCGCTGAGGAGCGCAGGCCGCCGGCAGCGCCCAGCAGAAAGGCCTTTTCCCACCGCCCCACCCCAGTGCCCGCAGCGCGCGGCCGCCCAACCCCCGCAGCGGCCTTACCGACCGCCGCCACCCCCCGTTAGTTACCGAGCAGGAGCAGGGCCCCCCGAGGAACGAGAAAGCCGACTTCGGCCACCCACACCGCCTCGCTGCCCCGCATCCCGGCCGCGCCGGCTCCTCTCAGGAGCGCAACATGGCGGCGCACCTGTGAGCAGCGCAGGTGAGGGCGGGGGCGGCCCAAGATGGCCGCCCTGCGTCGCCATGGCAACGGGGCCGCGCCTCTCACCTGGGCCGCCTTGCGGGCGCTGGCCGGCGGGCCGAAGGGCGTCCGTGTCCCGGGACGGAGCCCAGCGTGCGATGCGAATGTCTCCGGCGTCACACCGCCTTCAGAACGTTGTCACTTCTACACACAAACCGCGTTTATTTACGATGGACACGATAGAAAACAGAACTGTACAGATAACGTGGTCAGCATGTTACACGCGGAGTTATAAAGCCATAAAGTTACCCTTTAAATAAACAGGCTGATATTTTGATTTAGCGTTGCTTAAACACCAGAACAGCTCAGTGGTTTTAGTGACCTGCGGTTCCGTTTGCTTGAGGTTGGATGGCAATGCAGGGTATGTGTTAAACAGATGGATTTACAGGAGTAAGATGTCCAGAGAAGCAGTGCTGTGCCACAGGGAGGATGTTCTGTCAGCCATCCCATGGACAAAGCCAGCTGGAGTGAAAAACACACCCGCGGGTCCAGTTATCCCTAACAAGCAGCAGCAGACATTCCTTATCTGTAACACTTTCCATTTGAAGTAGTGAAGAGATTCAAAGTACGTCCTAGCAGCTCCTCTGGTCCCTCACCTAATGGTCTTCCTTTAGGTGACCCCAGACAGGGCACAATAACCTGGCAGCCCAAATGTACCTTTGGGTTTTTAAGGTGCACGAGCGCGTGCCTGCTCAGACACAGCAAGTCTCTAGCCAGTCACTCATCTTGGTGCTTTGTTCAAATCGGCTGACATTTCATCCTCACAACCAATTTGTTCACGTTTGGCAGCTGTGGAGTTTAAGGACAGTTCCTTGTTCACGGCAAGGGCCTCCTGTTGTTCTTCAGTGAAGGAAATAACACTTTACAACTTATGTTAAGGCCATTCTCTTTGCTTGCAAGAATTTCAGGTTGAGCAGGGACACCACACTTCCAGCATCAGGCGTCTGTAATTCAGCTTTGTTCTAAGATCCAAAATTACAAGCTTTCACCATCTGCCTTAGAAGCACCTGAGAAGAAGGATTAGAAGAAAAACAAAACAGATTCATTACTCATGATTACTGTTGAAAACAAACATAGGAGAAGCATCTGTTGACCTCAGAAATTGAATGGGGAAAAACTGGGCTGAAATATTCCAGCAAAACCAGCAAATCTGGAAAGAGTTTCAATCCTCCTGTAGCGATTATAAGGAAATAAATATTAAATTAATCAAAAAAGCATATTCAAAACTAATGAAAGGGAATTCATTCCTCTCTCCACAAAGCAAGCACAACATGGAAAGCAGCAATAATGGCTTTCCTGCAATGATCCCCATTGATAAAGTGGAGAAATCTCCCTTATGGTTAAGAGAGAGTTCTGTCACCACTGCCTTTCTGTCATCAGTCTTTCTCTGAAGGTCCCTCAAGAGCAACACGTGTCTGTGGTCTTAGTTGTTCATATTTATGGCTACTGTGGCTTGCTGACTGCAGAATGGAAGTGAAATACATAAATAAAACCGTCTAGAAAGTCTGCAGTACCATCAAGACATTAATTAGAGAACGTTTGATTAGATACCTGCATTGTATATACTATCAGAGACCTCTAATCTTCTAATGGAGTGATTTCCTTCTCTTCTATATTCTTCAGCTTCTCCTTTTCTCTACTTTTATGAAAAAAGTTAAAAAGAAAAAAAAAGAAAAAAAAGAAAATCAGCATCAGATATCCTGAGCAGCAGTGAGGTTCTGATTTACATACAACGTACATAATATATAACAGGGATCTGTATGGGCTTCTACTCCGTGTAAGGAGCCAACCCGAAGTACAAGAGCAAAATGAGGACTCCGAAGCTCATTCGTCCCTGGGGCTCTGTTCTGACTGCAAGTAAGCAGCCAATTATTGCTAATTATGTTGGCAGTTTTTCATTGTAGATGCTTAATATAGGGCCCAAGCCAATGATTCAGAATGTCCATGAAGATATATTTGACAAGCTTTCCCAGAAGCCTTTCTCCCTCTCCCCTCTTGTGCTTACAGTTCAGTGTCTGCCACCTCGATCGTCTTCTCTTGCTGTTTCTTCCGACGATGTCGACAGATAATCACAACTGTCACCACAATGATCATCAAACCACAGGCAGACCCAATGGCTATGGCAAGGAAGTGGATTTCCGAGAAATTCACTGCATGGAGAGAAACAGGTGAATGAACAAGAGGGACACGCTGAGGGCTTCTGCTATGAAGCTGGATACCTATTCCCACGAACAGAACCTTTTCTTAAGCCCTTTTTGCCATTATATCCATTACATTTCCTCCAGCTTTCGCTTTATAATCCTTTTTCTTCCGTGCGTTTTTCCATGTGTGGAAGAAGACCCGTCCCAGTTTTGCACTAAGTTCACGCGGCTTCTTATGGTGTTCTTGGCCTCTCACCTTTCTGCACAACTCTGAGTCGCACTTCTCCAATGGTGCCATCGATGTCTCGTGGGTTCTTCACTTGGCAGGTGAACGTTCCATTGTCAGTGGGCTGTAAATTCCAGATAATGATGGAGGCATCGTAACGCTCAATATTCCCATCCCAGGTGACCCGTCCTTTGAACCGTCCAGCAGACGGCGTGTAGGGCTCCTTGAGATAATAAAATACCTGGAAGAAAGAGGAAACTGTCACTCCTGCAGCTTCTGAAGGGAAAGTGGAGCAGCACTAGCTAAGAAAGCTTGCCTGAGCTGAGGAGAGCTGTTCTGGCACTGTCTCTCTCAGATGAATCTAAACCAATTTCAAAATGCTCCAGCAGCCACGCGACCTCAGTGCTCTCAGGCCTAAGGCTTGTTAGGCTGTTCAACAGTCTTTCAGTTATGCAACAGTACTTGTTGAGCTGCCTGTCCTGACATGCTGGCCAAAGAAAATCCTAAGCGCAAGATGTTAGCTAAGGTATGGGATTCAGTTGTCAGCAGGTAAAATTTCCTGCTATGCTGTTTATCCTAAACTAAGCAGAAAAGGGCTTTCTTGAACAAGGTTATCCAAACAAAACCTCTTGTTTAGAGTAATCCTCATGAACAGCAGAGCAAGGCTCGAGATGTACGTACTGGTGTGTTTGCATGCCCTGAGCCGTGCCTGGCGTTGTTACCCAGCCAGTGCTGGGCCCTGGGAGCGGTTCATGTGAGCAAAGCGTGCAAGGATGAAATGGAGCAGGAGGGTCTCACTCACCGGCTCATGAGAGCTCAGGTCCTCGGGCTGGAAGTTCCAGGTCACCGACAGCAGTGGGCTAATAGGGCTGCTGCTGGAGAAGGTGCATTTGAGCCGTAGTTTAGTTCCATTCACAGCATCCACCTCCTTAGCAGTATAAACTTCTATGGCTGCAACAGGCCACAGTGCTGCAGGGAAAACAGGAAGGGGTTGGAAGTAAACAAAACTACTGTCCTGGAGTAATCTCATCACTTATCTGTGCTCGTTCTAGGCAGGAGCCTGCGCTGTCTGCCCTATTAACGTTTAACCTGACAATTAAAAGCACACCGGTTTAATTACTGACTGTGGTAGTCCTGTGTATACAGAATCCAAAAGATCCCATGTGCTTCATGGCTTTTGTAGGTGAGATGTGAGCTGCACCCTGCTGCTTTCAAGGGAGTTTGCTTTCATCCGCATTGCCAGGACAATGGCTCCTTTGTAGCTTTGTGACTGCAGTGCGATACTGACAGATCGAATTACGAGTGGAGAAGGGACCTCTGAGAGGGACTCGCCTGCAGGAAAAGACACTGGTTTGTTTTGTTAAGGAAACGTCTCTTTTCAGGCATGAGCAAACGACACCTAGGAGGTGCAGTGCTGCTGGAAATGCCAGCCCTCTCGTTGCATAAGCTTGTATCTGACAGGCACAAGAGATGTCACGTAACTTCATGTGCTTGTCCTGGTCACATTATCACAGGTGATTACACCTTATTGTACTCAATTCCCCAGGCAGATTTCTTCAGAAAAGCAGCTCTGTTCCTTAAAGTAGCACTGCTAAGCATCTATGAACGGTTACCACCTCCCACCTCTGAACTTTCTTCTGCTCACTTTGTGTTACTTTGAGTGTCATGCACACTGCGGTGAAAACTGCTTTTACTCATGTCAGAGCAGTCTGTTGAGGAAGTTCATAACCCCACCAGACAATTATAGGCAAAGCAGGTTGAAAATCTACACAGGAAATCCTCAAGGTAAATCTGCAAACATTTGTTTGTCAAACAAACATCCTCTTAAGAAAACCACCAGGCTGCTGCTTAAAAATAAGCTAACATCAAGGCAGAGGACACAGAGAAGAGCAGCAGAAGTGACCACAAAAGACCCAGAGAGAAGATGCTCCCATTTCCCCCTTTTTCCCCGTGATCACGTTATTGCTTCCCTCACTGCTTCAGACCTCTGAACCGGCCAGCACAGTCCTCTGGGTTAATGAGTCAATTTCCACTGGTAAAAGGAAAGAAAGAAAAAATCCTTACAGAGCAGAAAAAGAAAGCATGAATGGTTTTCTGTCACATCAGGAAAGTGATATAATCCACTCAGTGTGACTCAAGGAAAAAGAGCTTATCAGGGGTTGTCACAGCAAAGACAATTAATGCTCCTGTATTTGAATACAATTTATAGCTAAAGAATTTCTTTTCTCAGAGGAGAAAATATTTGAAATACCAAAACACCGAAGGAGATCGTATTTCAAAACTTCACTGGCTGAGATCACGACTCTCTCCCAAAGATCCCACACTGAATTTCCCTGTTTTCACTCCAAACTTCTTAAAAAGAACAACTGTGGGAACTACGGGTAAAACACACATCATTTAATGAGGCAGATTACTGAGAGTATCTGTGTTCCCAAACTTCTCACAAGGAGGACGTGTTCCCAGATTGAATTTTGACTCTGGTTACACTGATAGCAACCACTGACAATTGAAGTGACTTTTCTGCCATCGTTATTTATTGCTGTGTAAGGGATCTAACCAGCACCGCTAACAAACTGCGACTGTCCGGTAACAAAGACAGTGAAAAAACACCTGAGTCCGGATTGCTGGTAAGATCAAAGACTGAGGCAGGAGGGGAAAAGACGTGTAACCAGAGCTCAGAATGAGACCAGTGTTCTTCCTCCACCCCAGCACACCTGAGCCTGTTTGTCGCAGACATTCAATCACTCCGTGTCACTCGCAAGCGAACCTGGGACCAAAAGAATCACAGCAATCATCCACAACCAGTATCTGAGACTCCTGTAAAGTCGCTGCCTTAATGAGGATGATAATTAAGGGATGAGAAGAGGAAAGTCAAGATGGCAACAGAGGCCAGGCGATGTCAGGTTTCCTTACCTCGGAGCTGTACCCCAAGGATGAGCACAGCCCCCAGCCAGCTGGGGCTAGGCATCGGGAACACAAGTCCGTGCTCTGCGGGCTGAGCAGCACAGGGAGAAGTTTGTTTCAGGCTCTCGATAACTGGATAAGAGACGAGTTTCTCAAACCCTTCCTGGGACGGTTGAGCAAATTCTTTTCTCTCAGCTTGGCCTGGCAGCAACGTGAACACGTCTTCCTTCTTGAGTCACTGCCCTGCACTGAAGGATAGGTGCGGCACTCAGACAGCTCACTTCGGTGTGTAAAGCAGGCAGATTTTCAAGGTAAGATTAATTTCTTCTGCCTCCCATATTCCCTTGCTCTTTTGTGTTGCAATCATCCCTCCTCCCAGCTTCCACTTGAAACCACTCCCCTCCTGTGGGACGGCATTTTGCACCTAAACATCGATTTGCCTTGAGGTGTGTAGAGATAGCCTGAAGGAATTAAGTCTATTTGTTTGATTGAAAAGCTGCAAACAGTACCAAAAAAACCCCACAAAGATAACAGAACAGCCAGCCTGTGGCAGCATTGTGGGCATGCACTCAGGCTGTGGAGGGGTCCTGCTGAAACACAGGTACCTGTAGTGAAGAGACGCGACCACTGCTTTTTGTTGCAGCTGTCCTGTGGAAGAATTGGGAAACAGCATTATCTCATGTGTGAAGTTCTTGGAAAAGTCAGAAGACAACAACCTCAGACATGAGTCAAAGCCAGTGCTGGCCCAGGCACTGCTTGGAAAGCCCCACCACGCTTAACAACATGGCACGAGGGGCTGGAGAAACTCAGTGAGACACAAAACGTTTTCCCAGTGGCACGTGAGAGCACGAAACTGAGCTGTGCACGAGCGTTAGCAATAGCACGGTGTTTGCATTCAGAGATCATAAATGACAGAAAAGCATTTAAGTTGCTACCGGCCGCGACTCGGCTTGTGTCTGATCCTTGGCCAGCTTCCAAAGCAGCCATCCCAGGTTATGAACTTTCGTTGTGAGTGGTGCTAATTGCCTTTGCAGTGGTGCCAAAGCAGGAATGAGGCGTTTAGCACCTGTGCCACTGATGCATCTCAGAGCATTGAGCTCACAGTGTATGCACCATCTGAGCACATTCTATTCAGTGCATTCAAATAGGGTATGCTGGAAGGGTAAGCTCTTGCTATGGTTGATAGCTCTGTAGAATTGCCTGGCTTGCAGGTCTCTTACAGTCCTGGGAGAGGTAATTGCTACTCACTTACATTGTCTCAGGTCTGAACTTGAAGAGTGTTGGCACAGGCTCTTATTTTTAACCACTGGATTCTTTCCTCAGGTGAGAGACAGGTCCAGTCTTTCTCGATTTGGAAGAAGCTGAACTGCTGTCATTGCAGCGGTTTCGGAGTGAGCGTTTGGGGCTCACCTGGCTCTCCTCAGTGCAGAGGAACTTCAGATACACCCTGCTTCCAGGATATATAACTTGCAACTCATGCTTAGAAGGTGCCAAAATGTTCAACGTTAACTCATGTTTTCTAGACTATCAAGCTGGATTTCCTCTTCAGATTTGCAGAGCCTAGTGGATCCAGCTATGCAGCTTTCCCTCACACAAGTTCAGGCAGAAGCACAATTGTGTGGTTAGAGCAGCAAGACTCCACAGCTCCTTTCTCAGCCTGTCATTTGGTTTTGGCTCACAGAGGCTTGCTGGGCTGGTTTTTGAAAGGTGTTCGTGGCCTTCCCTGCAATAAGATGTCACCGATTCCATGCTGATCACTGAAAGCCTGGGGCATCCCCAGCAGCACGTGGATCTGCACCTATGTTACAGGTAATCGGCTCATCCAGAAGTCAAGCTGTAGGAATTTTCAATTTAAGACTCTGTGCTTTGTTGTGCCTCATTACGACAAGGCGTCACATCAGCTCCACGTCTTCCCACAGACCAGGCTGGCAACTCTTAACTCCGTCCTGCACAGCAGCAACTTATCCTCAGGCAACCCATGCAGATTCCAATAGGAAAAGTGTCCTTCCTCCATTTACCGCCCTTTGGCCACTGAGCAACAATACTGGCTTTCATGGCCACATTTGTGTAATGCACAGCACTGGGGAGGGAGGTCTTTATTTGCAATCTTTCACTAACATTCAACTTCTTGTTTCAAAACATACTGACTCCAACCGTTAACAGAACCAAGTTCAAGGCACCATTATTAATAATGCAAATTTCTCATTTTGAAACAGAAATTAGTAAAGAAAGGGCTGACAGCTAACGGGAGCAGCTCAATAAATGGAACAAAAGCCCCAGCGTTGTGATTAGCCATGTAATTAAGTAAGCTCTTCACAAGGAGCATGAAGCCAGCTTCCAGAAAGGAGAGCCTTGAGATCTGAATGGCAGACTCAGGAACAAAGTGCAATCTTGTGGAAGGAGGAAGCTTTGTCTGGTTTTGCACTGTCTGTTTTGGACAGGTACCCTAAAAAATCCTAAAAACGTCTTTGTGCCTTTGTAGGAGCAGCTGTGCCACATTTCAAGCACAGGAAAACAGAAGGATGGTGCGTTCTGCGTGTCTGCATCCCCGCGGGAGCAGCGCTTGGGACGGCCCCAACCCGATGGGAATCTCTGGGTTGGGAAGGAGAAAGTTCCCTTCTGTGCTGTGCAGTGTGGGCAGGGGAGGGCTGGGGTGAGAGCAGCGTGTGTCGGAGGGGCTGGAGCCCCCTCTAGTGGAATCTGGCCGCTTTTATTCGGGTACGTAATCCCCAGAGTCATAGAAAGCCTTTCAACAGTCAACGCGCTTTTTGTGAGTGTAGTAACAGGGCAAGGGGTAATGGCTGTGAGTAGAAGAGGGGAGTTTAGACGGGATATCAGTTAGAAATTCTCCACGAGGGCGGTGAGGCTCTGGCACTGCTGCCCAGAAAGGCTGCTGGTGCCCCATCCCTGGAGGCGCCCAAGGCCACGGATGGGGCTGTGGGCAACGCAGGCTGGTGGGAGATGTTCCTGCCCACAGCAAGGGGTTGGAATTAGGAGATCTTTAGGGTCCCTTCCAACCCACATCATTGTATGATTTCTGATTCCTCTGTTTATTCCCTCAGTACGTTAAGCTGCTTGCAGAAGTTTGAACTTCAGTAATACATTGAAAAGTTCTTAAGAAGGTCCTGAAGGTAAATCTAACACAGGCTTGTGTATGCCTCCTGCTGCTGAGTTACAGCAGGTCTCCAACCGGGCTGGTGCAGAGCAGCCACCCCTTGCTGTCAATGACGTTATTTGAAGACATGCTGAGCCTCCGCACTTCCTGAGAAGTTTTTCTCATCACATGTGCTCTGTGTCTTTCTGGGCTGCTTGCAGGTTTCACTGGAAACAGTGAGTCTCCTTGGCACGGCTCCATTCGCTGCCATACACAGTTCTGGGAAAAACTCTTGGGCCTCTTTCTTGTAAGCAAGAACTTGAAGAGCCAACGTGTTCTTTCTTCCTTCGCAGCCAGCTGCAGTGATGCCAATCTGATCAGGAACGATAGAGAAGAGCCAGAGAAGGAGGAGCACGAGGATGAGGCGTGAGGTGCCCCTGCCCCTCCTGGGCCTCCTGCTGTGTGTGGGTGAGTGGAGCTGGATGGGCTCCCGGAGGGATGGGAAGGGGCTCCAGGGGCTGCGATGCGTGGCAGCACGGCTGCTTTGGTCCCTGCAGCCATATCTCCTGAAATCGGTGTGTGCAGCTGCTGCCTTCCAGAGGGAGCGTTCCTCTCAGAGGGCAAAATGAGGATCCAACCCTTTCAGCCTTGGCTCCCCATTCAGTTTCTCACTGATCCGCTAAAGCACGCGATCTCCAAAATTTAGGCAGCAGAGTGGGTGAAGCTGAGAGCTGAAGGATGAGGCACTACCTCCTCTGTGAACTGTAAGGGCCTTCAAATTCTTATTTCATTTTTACACTTTATCCACGCATTTTCTGAACCATTTTGTGATCGTGTGATAGCTTCCACTCTGTGTACTGATCCACTGCTGTCTTGGGAACAGCAGCCTTTTCCATGTCAAACTGAGCAGCACTGATCTTCGATCCATGGCAGTAAAGCAGAATTGCTGAGTGTAGTCCTTGCAAGAAACCGTTTTCTAAGCAGGCTCTAAAAATCATTCCAACCTCTGTTCAGTCGTAGTCTGATTAAAATGGCTTCCAAAGAAAGGAGCTTCACTTCAAAACAACATCCTGTCTTAGCCAACAGAATCTAATTTAGCACCAATAGGAGTGTGAAGATGTTTCTCAAGCAGCTGAATTCAGAAAGGAGATCCTCAAAGTAGGAGAAGCATATAATATCAAGATCTAATGTGATTAACACGTGTTATTCTTTCTTTTGTAGTTGGTGCAGCAGCTCAGGAGGGTAAGTGTATTTTACTGGTACTCGTGACTAATTAAAAAAATTGAAGTAGCAGTGGTGTGTGGCCACACTGTCAACATAAAGTTGAATATTCTGTGATGACACCTTGTGATGATTTCTGCTTAGCATTGCAAAGTGGTCGTTGTGAAAACCTAAAGAAAACATGCTTGCATGCACAGGGAATTTATATTCTATAATTAGAGTAAATATAGAGCAGAGCAAATGGGGTGGGATCGTGGGGGGGGGGGGGAAGCTTGCCAGAATCTCCTTGTAATTATGGTTTCTCTTCTCATTGGCCCTAAGACCAAAATGAATTCACAGTGGAGATTTCTGGAACCACAGTGACAATCACATGTCCCTTCTCTGGAGACAACATAAATTGGAAGCCAAATGGGATAAAAGCAAATGGCAATAAGTACATTATAGAGAATCATGACAGCTCTCCTCTCAATGTGTCTTGTGAAAAAGGCGGTAAAAAGCATGCAATGCACCTGAATGCCAAAGGTGAGTGAAAAAGCACTCAGTCTGTGAGAACCTGCATGGACTAAAGATAAAGCAAACACCTTTTGGAGGTGGATGTTGAGATGGGCTGAGTGAATGCTGTTCTGCAGAGGCACTTTGGGCAGCTGCTCCGCATTCACTGTGTAGAATTCAGCATAGGTAGGGAGAGGTTAAAGTCAGATCAGCACGAGAAGAGCAATAATGATCTAGGAGATGATTTACATTGCAGGTGGTGCAGAACAGCAGAGTATAGGTGGTACTCACATCAGCCCCTAGGACTGTTTGAAGACTGAAATGGAGTGGGGATAGAATGGCCCATGCCTTCCTCTTTCCTTTCTGTTTGCTCTTTGCTCCTTCTCACCCCAAGCTGTATCTTTTCTGCTAGCATTAAGTGGATGAGTAACAAACATGAACATAATGAACAGAAAGCATTTGACTGACCCTTTGGATACGTGGCCTTTCCCTTTCACCACTGCTGCAAAGGCAGCTTGCCTGGCTAAGAGCACTTCTGTATTCCCTCCTGGCAGTGTGCACAAACTGTGAGGAGCTGGATACCTTGACTGTGACAGGGATCATCATCGCGGATCTCCTCATCACCTTGGGGGTACTGATTTTGGTCCATTACTTCAGCAAAAACAAGAAGGGGCAGTCGAGAGCTGCAGCTGGCAGTCGGCCACGAGGTAAGAGCCATTTCAGATGTCTGCTCTCCGCAGTGTGCCCTGCGTGCCAAACTAAGCTCTTGTCCTTGCTGGTGGATGGAGCACCCCCTGCCTCCCACAGGGCCCCCAGAGCCTGGCCAGCCCCCACTCCTGATGCCACATCTGATGCTCTGAACTGACTTCTGTATGGGCTGCCACGTTGTGACAGAGGCTTCCTGTTCATGGGAAACCATTTCACAGGCTGCTGTGAAGCAGCATTGAGCCTGTAATGAAGCAAACACCGCATCTGTCCCAGGCATTCAAAGATCCAGAATCAGGAACACATGCAATAGATGCATCACAACTTACTGAAACACTAAATTCAAATTTCTGGCTTCTGAGGCCTTGTTTTGGTGGCCCAGTGGGTCCAGCAGTGGGGCTGATGGATAATAAATGCTGGAGTAAAGTGATGAGGGGTTGTGACCTCATGATGCCACTTTGGAATTGTTCAAGAAGTGTCAATGGTGATATTTGTATCAGGGGGCTCCCTGTGCATCAAATGGGTGCTGACCACTCCGGCTTTGTGCAGATCAGATGTTGCCACTTTTCCAATAGCGCCCACAAAGCTGACAGAAATCTTTCAGCAGATTGAAATCCCCTCTTGTGTGCTGATCACACCTGCTGAGTGATGGGTTCAAATGCAATGCAATGTGTTCTCATCTATTCAGCTTCCCAGGCCAGAAGGGTGTAGATCTGGTACCCATCTGTGGGGCAGATGCCTGTGGTCAAGGGGCCCTCATGCTTTCTTCTTGAAAAAGAAGGCTGATTTCCTCCTAAATGATTGTAAGGCCTCAGAGCTGCAGCAGTTGGATCTTTAAGAGCTCTGAGCTCACAACAAAGTCACATGAGTTTACCCATGGTACGTGTTACCCTGGGGTCATCCCTGTGAAAGCCCCTCATGCTGTGTTAGAAGAACCATCACCATGGATGACCCCTCTTTGCCTCTGTTGCAGCTCAGAAGATGCAACGTCCTCCCCCTGTTCCAAACCCAGACTACGAGGTATGGACAACCTGCACTTTTTCCACTTCTCCTTGCTGGCTGGGGAGGGATAGCCAGAGCTGGGGATCTGTAGCATTTGTCCTGTTTTTCTCCTTTGATGTAACATCCAGTCCACCTCCAAGCTCTGCAGGGTGTGGAGGAAGATGGAGGGAAGGGTGGAGGACCTTTTCTCTGATGACACAGGGAGTCAGGAGCAGAAATGCAGTTTCCTGCAGGCTGCTTGTTGCCAAAGCATCACTCTGTTCCTGGTCTCTCTGTTGTGGTTTTCTCTGAGTGCTGTATGGACTAAGAGCTTGGAAAGTGTATTAAGAAGGATTCCTGAACTAGCATCTCATCTGTTCCCACAGCCCATCAGGAAAGGCCAGCGAGAAGTGTACGCAGGCCTGGAACACAGGGGCTTCTGAAATTCCCCCAGGTACCAGGCTGGATGGAAAACAGAGGCAGAAGAGCTGAGTGCTTCTGGCTAGCTTGCTGCTGGCTCTCTGCAGACCCGCTGAGACCAGGTGCCTTGAGGTCAGCCGACAGCTGGACAGGACAGGCGTCCTGCTGCCCTATGCTGTTCCACCCCACGGTGTTCCTTCAGTCTGACATTAGGGCTAAGAAATCTCTGAGCTCATTGGCAGAGTGTTCCTTCTCACTAAAGGCCTGGAGCATCACTCATGGTTTCTTATCTCCTTTGCCCCCTTTCTCTCTCTGCTTCAGTTGCATGCTCTGACTTCCCCTCCAATTTCATCTTCTGTCCCAAATGCCTGCACTTGCTGCCCTTTCCTCCCTGGGTAGCTGGTGCACGAAATGAGGGTTCTTCTCAGAGGGATTGGCCGCTGACTCTGTCCTTCTCTAAAAGAAGAGACGAATTGCTACCAGTACGTGCAGATAGGGCCATCCAACCCATTGCCCTTCTGTGGGAAATGAGTAGGGCTGAGTGCCCTTTGCATCCGGGTACCTTTATGTCTCACATCTTCATTAAAACATCCCATAAGGGTTAGATGAGAATTTGGCACTTTCCCAAGTCACCTGAAAGCCTACTGGGAAATTAAAGTGGTTGGCTGAGTGTGAGATTTTTGTTACTGTTAAATTATGGGGCTCTTAGGCATTTCAGATTAGATTAGATTTGACTCCCACTTAGAAATGAGTACCACGTTTTCAGTCTGACTGAAACAGCACGCCAGGGATTTTTGTGTTTCCCAGATTGAAACTGAGACCCTTGGGTTCAGCCCCAGCACCTGCACTCCATTCTGCAACAGCTGGAATTGAAAAGAATGTGTTGGGGCCATAGAGATAGTGGCCTCAACACAAATCCAGGACAGCATCTAACTCTTTTCGGAAGCTGTCCTTCCATTTTTACTGATATTTTGTGTTGTCATGTAAGATAAAAACATCTATTTGAGTGGGCTGCACCCTAAAGGCTGCCCAAGTGCATTTGCTGCCCAAGAAGCATTTGCTGTTTCACTTACCAGAGCTATTGCTGCATAGAGCTTGTGATCTATCCTTTATTGCTTCCCTTTTCCTCTCCATTTCAGTTCTGGCACTTGAGCTCTGCTTGGGTTCTATTAGAAAGATGTCAGACTACTTCACCATTGGTAAAAGTCTGTTTTAGCTTTTTTTTTTTTTTTAATATACATTTCAAAATTGTAATATATTAATAAAATGAGAGCCAACATCCCCAGATATGCAGCAGAAAAGATTTCTTGTGCCTTCTTGTGTCTTCTTTTTTTTTTTACTTCCATTAAGGAAAAAGATTTTGTGTTGAGTTCCCAGCTCAGGAATAGACCGAGACTGCGCTTCTGTGGCTCTGGGGGGAGAGACCTGCACACACAGAAATGCACTGCCATGCCTTGGAGAGCTGAGCCTCAGAGCAGGGCAGGTATGAAGAGGAGCTGGAATGGGACTGGGTGTGCTTTTGGGGGGCAAGAGAAATAGCTGAGGCCCCAAACACCCAACACAGCAATTCTCAACTGAGTGATCTGAAAAGCAGCACAGTGGGGCTGGTAGTAACGAAAGGAGAAAGGCCCAAGAGGCGCTTTGATGTGTGGAAACATTTCTGGCTTAAGACTGGCTCAGCAAGCCACATTTCTGTTGCTCTGCAGAGCAACAGCTCAGAAGAGAGGAAACAGCAGCAGTGGTGGGGGTTGTGGGTGGTTTAGCTTGAGTTTTAGCACAAGGGATGAACACCCTGGCGAGGACTGTGCTTCAGACTGCTGTACATACCCTGCAGGATGTGGTTTTAGAAGCAGTACAGCGGGCTTTACCAAACAAAGCTCTAAATATCTAAGAGACAGATTGCAAGACCCAGCCAGCACTAATCCACAGCTGCTCTGAAACCACTCTGGGTCACGTTCTCATCCCCAGCATATCAGCACTGCCCCAAGGAAGCTCACCTGGCCCAGCCATACGGACCACGGCCACAGATGGAATATGAGAAGCACAACTAAATTTTGCTTTGAGCTGCCCTGGTGCATCGACCATCTGTGGGGCTGCATGTTTGCCCCGTGTTTGCCTCAGCCACCCCACTTTCTCCTTATCTCAGTGCAATCAGCACAAATCCAGTGACAGCATCTCTCCGTGCTTAGCAGTGCCACAGAAGCATTTCTGCATCTTCCCAAGGGCGAGGTGCTGAGCAGCCTTCCACAAACAGACTGGCTGGCAATGCCGTTCCTGCTCTCTCTCTGATTTGTGCAGAGCATGCCCACCACACCATGGGTTTCTCCTGCTGTTTGGGTGTGGATAGAAGCCTTTGCTATATGTGACATCTGATGGTGATGAAAGCATTGTGAACCAGTCAATCTGCCAGTCACTTTGGTAAGGCTCATGCTGATGGCTTTGTAGATGGAAAGAGGACATTGGTATATTCTACCTGTGATTGCCATATCAGTCTCACCCTTCACCAGAGCAGTTCGGAGCGGAAAAGCCACTAAGATGTGAAGAGCAGAATATTGTACAAACAGCTGACATCAAAGGAAAACGGGTCACTTTGTTGTTCAGTCTATAAGGCTGCACCCACAGCTTTGCACAGCCTGTAAGCTGTTATCTGTGCCACAAATGCCAGATTGGAGGTCACTGACTGTGAAACTGTGTATTGAGCGTGAACTCTTTTGGTACTTGCATGAAACCATCGAGTCACAAGTCAGTTTGTAGCCTACTGCTCTCTAAAGCCTTAGATTCTTAGCACACAGATTCTTAGAAAAGGAGAAAAACAAAACCTACAGGTGTGTGCAGCTGGCACATAGGAGATGACCTGGTTTCTGAGGTTTCAAACTGCTGCTTGGTGCTGGTTGCAATCAGCCTCCAATTTTGGCCAGTCATCCTACAAGTCAGCTCTGCTGAGTGTTGTTGTGAACCATACTGTTGGCCCCGATCCCCAGCGTGGAGCTAAATGAGTCAGGAGCAGCAAGCTTCTCCCTTCACAAAGTCCCCACAGTTCAGCTTCAGCAGTGGATCTGGATGCCATTTGGATCCAGGCACAAAGGGGTGGCACAGCCTTGGATGCCTGCCTGCACTGGCAGAACAGTGTACTATTAGAGCAGGTAGAAACCTCACAGCTCTGCAGGGATCCAGCAGATCACAGCCAGTGACTGCATGGCTCCCCAGGCCTTAACGCAACTGACAGAACAGGAGGCCATAGAATAAGATCATCTTTAATGAGAGGAATACAGAAATGCAATGCGTCATGGAGAGAGCAGAGCGCTACAAGCAGCCCGTCCTGGCAGGGAGCTGGAGGGCTCTCCAGGCAAAAACCCACACTGTCTTCTGCCAGCAGCAAGTTCACAAAGCAGCGCCAGGGCAGGGTGCTGGTGCTCTTTGGCACTGGCTATGGTTTCGTCGTGTGAAGGAGCCACTGGCCCCAGTGCCTTCCTGCTTCACTTGCGGGCCTTGGCAGTTGCCAGCTGGCTGTACTGTCCATCGTTCCGCTCACCAAGGGGCTAGGGAGGAGAAAAGGCAAGGCAAGTTACAACTGTGCCTGTCCAGCCTTGCGGAGCCAAGTCTCCCCTTTGCCAAGCTTTTGGCAAGCTCCCTCCACCCCCCTCAAGCTTAACAACCCCAGAGAGGGCAGAGGGCAGCTGAGCCTGCACCGTCCTACAGGTCGCTCAGGGGGAAGCCGCTGTGAACCTCCCAGCAGAGTGACAGCACCACACCACGCCTCCCCAGCAGCTGTGCCATCATGGCCATGTCATTCCAGCCACGTGGAGCTGCTGACACCTATAAATGCACACAAAAAAACACACACATGTGCACGTGCATGCTCACCTGGTAGAGCTGATCATTGGCTATCAGGTTCTGCCTGTCAGAAGCTAAATAAAGAAAGACTGCGGTCAAAGATCAGAAGGAACCATGGGCAATGTGGTGAACATTTGTAAACAAACCCAAGTAGCTGGCTGTTTTGACTTCCTCTGGTAGATATGGCAGAAAGCTGCTGTCCTGGGGATGATGTTTTGGAGAGCTTTGTATGATTGACGGCTTCTCCCAAGAAGCTAAGCTAGGGGCATAAAGGGTACACGGAGTGATCCCTCCCAGGGCTGCCCTGGACAAGCTGGCTGCTGGCTGGTGCCTGTGTCACAGAGTTACTGAGATACATGGCAGTGATGGAAGTCCCCAGGTACCATGCAGCCCCAGAGATGCCCAGGCCCCCAGGCACTTCCTGTCCCCACCCATGAGCAGGCTCTCCCCTCACCTCGTGACATGCGGCCCTTATCTTGCCCGCTGATGCAATACACAGCAATTGCCAGGAAGACAGTGGCGACAACATCTGCGACCACAATCCCTGAGATGGTGGGAGCGTCCACTTCAATGCAATTCTGGCACACTGGAAACACAAAGAACACAAAGACTGAGAACAAGATCAGTACCGGGAACTTGCCCCTGGCCTCCAACTCCAGTGGCTGTCTCTATTCTGCCTCCTGGGTTGATCTGAGCCCAGATTGCTCTGCCAGCTCAGGCAGGTTCTACTCTCGAGACAGTGGAGACCAGAGATTAAGCTTGGTTTGCCTGCGTGACCCAACCCAGGGGCACAAGCTGTCATGTGTGCCCAGCACTCTGAGCTAGCCATCCTGGAATAGCAAGCCACAGCACAGGCAGGAATGGAACCACCCTCAGGCTCTGGGAAATCAGTATTTCGCTTAAAAACTGGCTTACGTGAAAACTTTAGAGCAGTCCTGGCTCTAGAAATTGAGCTTCAAACACTCACTTCGATAGTGCACCTGGAGAGAGGACAGTTTATCGTCGCCACCCAGCGAACATGTATAGACGCCTCTGGGATCGTCGTAAATTGCACCCAAGTCCAGCTGTGTCATGTTTCCTAAAGGATATTCGCCTTTCTTCCATACAATGCCTTTTTTTTGCTCTTCTTTGCTTGTTTGACATTGCAGGAACACCTTCCCACTGATTTCATTCACAATTATGTCCACTCCTGTAAAATAAAAGAGAGCAGAGAATTTCATGGCTGCATTCTCAGCCCTCACAGTGGTGCAGAGCTCCTGAGTGTCCTTGGTAGAGATGGCTGCTGTAGAAGCATTGCGTTAAGTTTTTCCCTGAGCAGTGAAAAGGATGCTGCAGACTGAAATCTCTACAAAAAAAAACAAATTGCTCAGTGGAAAAGCAGTCCAACGTTCAATAGACAGTTACTTAATGCAGCTCTAGAGTATAGATCCAATCCCTCTCAGAATGAAAATTAACTGGAACCAGGCATCTGCCTGGGCTCTGCTCAGTCTGCACACACGTGAGGATGATCCTGCACACAGAATACATCACTAACAGAGTGCCACTACGAGAGAGACATTCCGACAGCGAGTGATACCTTTCCCTTAAACGCAAAGTCAGGAGAAAAACCTCAGGAGCAAGGCAAAAGAAAACATGGAGAATGATAGCGGAAACAAGCATTCCTACGGAAAACCATGCAAAAAAACCCACAGAATTGCTCCTTTGGCCCCTTTGCCATCCCCACATCCCCTGTGCTCCACTGGCAGCAATCAGTGGACAGCACCCAATGCCTTTGGGACTTACCGTGGACGCCCAACTTGGCCACAGCCACGCTGGCAAGCAGCAGCCAGGTGCCCAGGGCCCGTCCGTTCCACATGGCTCAGAGCAACGGCAGCTCTGTGTGCTGCTCAGGGGAGAGGAGGCGGGGAGAGCTCTGATCGTGAGGAGTGGAGCTTCGTCAGGCAGCGGAAACACAGGGCTGAGGCTCCCCAACAACAACAGCCTCCTCCACCCCACCACAACGCCCACAGGGGGGCACGGGGGGAAGGTGTGTTAAGTTCTTTACAGAGAGAGCGGTGAGGTGCTGGAACAGCTGCTGAGAGGCTGTGATGCCCCGTCCGTCCCTGGAGGCGTTCAAGGCCAGGTTGGATGGGGCCCTGGGCAGCCTGGGCTGGTGTGAAATGTGGAGGTTGGTGGCCATGCATGCAGGTGGTTGGAGATTCGTGATCCTTGAGGTCCCTTCCAACCCTGGCCACTCTGTGATTCTGTGTGCCCTCACTGCACAGAAAGCCAAGCAGACCCTGGGCTGCAACCAAAGCTGTGCGCTGTGACAGCTCACCTGGAGCACTGCGTCCACAGGTGGAGTCCTCAGGGCAGGAGAGACGGGGAGCTGCTGGAGCGCGGCCAGAGGAGGGACACAGAAATGGCGGCAGGGATGGAAGCTCTCCCTGCGAGGACAGGCCGAGAGCTGGGGCTGAGCAGCACGGAGAAGAGAAGGCAAGAGAAGGAGAGCTGAGAGCGGCCCGTCAGCATCTGAAGGGGCTGTGAGAAGGGAGGGGACGGACTCTGCAGTGGGTCTGTGTGATGGGAGAAGGGGAGATGGCTTCAGACCACAAGAGGGGAGACTGAGGTGGAGCTGAGGAAGAAGGTTTGGCAGTGAGGGCGGTGAGGCGCTGGCACAGGTTGCCCAGAGAGGCGGTGGTGCCCCGTCCCTGCAGACAGCCAAGGTCAGGCTGGACGGGGCTGTGAGCACTGCTGAGCTGTGGGTGTCCCTGTGCGCTGCAGGGAGCGGCACCAGGCGGCCTTCAGCTCCCTTCCACCCAAACCATTCCCCTCCCCAGGCCGCACGCACTCGCGGAGCCGCTCCCCGCCCTGCTGTGTCTCCTCCCGGCCGCCCCATGGCGCTGTGGCTCCGCTGTTCCCGTGGTGCCGCGCGGCGGAAGATGGCGGCGGGCGCGGGCTCTCTGGTGGCCGCGGTGTTGGCCCATTCGGGCCGCCTGGACAAGGAGGATTTGGGCACCCGCATCGGGCGGCTGTCCCGCCGTGTGGAAGAGCTGAAGGCAGGACCGCGGGGCGGGCGGCGGGGCGGTGCCGGTTTCGGTGTCGGTGACGGCGGTCTCTCCGCAGGGCGAGGTGTGCACCATGATCACCAAGAAGTACAGCGAGTTCCTGCCCGGCATGCAGAGCGCCGAGGAGCTGGTGGTCAGGGTGGACGGGCTGGCCCGCAACATCGACCTGCTGAGGGCCGGCGTGGAGAACGAGGTCACCGCTTTTGTCCGTTTTCTCCGGGTTTAACCCCAAACTGTGCCACCCCCCCTCCCCCCCCCCCCCAGCCCCGGTGTTTGCAGAGAGCGCGGAGGGGCGGCGGCACCGCGGGGCTCCTTTGGTGACACGCGGTGCAGGGCAGGAGCAGCCCGGTGGAGCTGGGCCCGTGGCTGAGCACAACGGGAGCACTGAGCTCCTTCTGACAGCCTTTGGTGCCGCATCTCCTTCCCACGCCTTGAAAAAACCTCTGATGTACACAAAAAGAAGCCGTTTGGTGGAGTTTCTCGTGCTTATAAGGATCCTTACGGCAGAGAGCGTGATGGGCGGCCATAGAAATTACAGACACGGTCATTATCAGGTGGCACAGCAGGTGTGCTGGTAACGCCAACCTCCTGTCCTCCTCCCTGAACCATTCTGGGCAGTGGAGCCACTGGGTGGCAGCCAGCCCACAGCAGGGAATGGAACCAGATGGCCTTTAAGGTCCCTTCCAACCCAAGCCGTAATCCTGGTACAAACATTTTCTCTCTCGTGCTTTTGTCACCATCAGGAGGAAATCTTCCCGCTAACATTTGGCTGTAACTGAAGGTTTTTATTTCAGGTTCAGCGGGACCTAAACGTTGCTGTGGCTGAATTCACTGAACTGAAGCAGCAGCTGGAGCAGGACACGCTGGTTCTGAGCATCCTGAAGAAGCTGCAGGAGGTGAGGAGGGAATGTGGGAGTGCAGCTTCAAGTCATTGAGCAGCAGTCTGCTGCTCTGCCTGTGGCACCATGCTGGGCTTCTCTTTCAAACAGCTAACTGCTGCTCCTCTGTGTCTACCTGCATTGTTAAAAATCTTGTAGTCTGATAGCAGATACACAGTTATATATGATCCTCCTTGATTGTTGCAGTTTGATACAGCTCTGAAAGAGTACAACACTGCACTGCTGGAAAAGAAGTACATTGAAGCAGCTCAACAACTGGAAAAGGTGGTAATGATTTCTTAAAACGTATGGCAAAATTGTGGAGAAATACTTTCAGTAGGTTTCGCAAGGCCTGCAGTTACCCATGGCTTGTGTTTGACCTTTCCCACCAGGCACGAAGCAGCCTGAAAATGCTGGAATCCCGCAAGGGCTTTGAGCTGAAGATCCTGAAAGCACTGGGCACAGAGCTCACGGTGCAGACACAGAACATGCTCTATCATTTGGGAGAGGAATGGCAGAAATTGGTTGTGTGGAAGCTTCCTCCTTCTAAAGGTACTCTCAGTTCTAATAAGGGACTGATTCTGGGTCCGTTGTCCTACGTGGTGACACAAGATGCTCGGTCCTCACTTCTGATGCTCTTTACAGGAGCCACGTTTTGTGGAAATGGAGAGAGGTGGAATATTGCTTTAGCCACCAGCTGAGAAATGCAGGAGCTCCTCAGATCTGCTACATCTCAGAACGTGTTTTACCAGAGAGTTGTTTCTTCCTTTTCTTTAGAAACTGTCGGCCCAGAGTCAGTGATGCATTCAGAATTGCACTTATGCACACTGCCATCAAAAGAGGAAGAAATTGCAGGCCCACCTGTTGCTTCTGTGCTGCAGGCTTTTGCTGTCCTTGGAGAACTGCGCACCAAGCTGAAAACTTTTGGTAAGGCAGCCCTGGCTTTTTCTGTTGCTCTTTGTTTTGCATTAAAAATGCTGCTCTTTGCCGGGCCTCCATGAGTTTTGTATAGGTAAAATGGTCTTTAGTGAAACCAGACCCAATGCTTTTTGCCTCTTGAATGTTCTCTGGTACAGCTAGTCCAGGTGGGGTTTCTTCCACCTCATGTGGAGAATCTGAATCCAAGATAGGTGGGCTTCCCTGGAAATAAACCTGCCTGCCTCCTGCTGTTCGAAACCATACATTTATTTATTTACTTCATTTCTCAGGCAAGCTGTTGCTGAAATACATCCTCAAGCCACTGATTTCGTACCCGTTTCTTCAGCCGTTCACAGAAGAACAGTCAGATGTGGTCATCCTAAAGTTCAAGTCTGAGAAGCCTGACTTGGATCATTCTTCTCCTGTGGAGGTTTTTGACAAGATAAAGTTTGTTCTTGAAGTTCTCCACAAATACCTGCTGAGTAAGTTGTCTCCCTTTTGGCCTCAGTCTGAGTTGCATTTCAGCACCTTGTTCTTGTAGTTGGAGTGGAAGCTGGTTTTTAAGCAGTTGTCTGCAAGATCTGAGCAGCTTTTAATACTAAAAAATGCAGATAAATTCAGATATTGATCAGAACTGCAAACAACGTGGTTTGGATATGAGGAATATCTTCGTTATGAAATTGTGGAACAGTTGAAGTACACTCTTCTGAAAGACAGGAAGACTTGAATGAACTGGTGAAGGGTCTGGTCCAGGAAGCAGGTGTAGTAAAACCCTCTTCTGTTCTCTTCAATTCAGATGTGCCTGTTGAGCAGTGTGTGGAAGACAGAAAGGAGGGCAGAGTGACGCTGGCAGAACTGCTGGGTGATATGATATGGGAAGAGCTGTCAGACTGCCTCATTCAGAACTGCCTGGTGAATTCGATCCCAACCAACAGCAGCAAATTAGAGCAGTATATAGAGGTAGGTCTCAAAGTCTTTCAGGTTTATTTAGTGGAAATACCACATGACCATCTTCAGCAGAAAGCTGCAGCTAAAAGACGATTTCTGTGTGATCATGGCCTCCACCTGAGCCAGCTTTTTCTTTTGCTGAGAGCTGTTAGGCAGTGATCTTTACAGCCAGGTTTTATCCTTTTCTTCCAGCTGAGTGGAAGAATTTCTATCCAGCTTTAATTTTGTTGTTTGATTTTAGGAAACTTGCAGTCCACAGGTATCGAATGTCTGCTCTTTTCAGGTGATTAAATCCACCGAGGAGTTTGAAAAAGCCTTGAAGAAAATGCAGTTTTTGAATGGAGACACAACAGATTTACTGAAATACGCCCGTAATGTCAATTCCCACTTTGCTCACAAGAAATGCCAGGATGTGATTGTGGCAGCCAGAAACCTGATGACCTCAGAAATACACAATACTGTAAAGGTACTGCTGATGCACCATCCTGTTCTTCTCTGTGGGAAAATAACGTGGCTGTTGAAGAAGGCTTGTCTAGGACAGCTGAGTCCTTCTTATGGAGGACTACTATTTGGGGATCCTGGCAAACAAGAGCTTCAGAGTCTTTTTAGAAGGTACTCAAGTAGGTTATCTCACCAGCTAGGTATTAAAATACCCAAAGCTTACTTTTGTAGGTTTTTTTGGCCAGGGTTAGAAAAAGAAAAGCCAACATAGAGGTTCACTTGTAGGGCTTGCTTCTAGGCATGAAACTGTAGGCTTTCATGACCTTCTGTGTCATTCATTCATAAATCATGAGACCTCCAGCAGTCTCAGGGCATTTCTGCAGCTTAATGCTTACCTTGAGGCTCAAATCAGTGTTTTCTGACCTCACACAGTCTCCTTTCTCTGGGCTCTGATTATAGTTATGCTTTTCTTTCGTTTTCCCTTAGATCACACCTGATTCCTGCGTAGCCCTACCAAAACTTCCTGATCCTGGGTCTGGAGATCATGTTAAAATGCAGAAGACTTCTAAACTCCTTCCTAACGAGGTGCTCAGTTTGGACAATGACTCTAAGCTGAGCCAGTACACGTTTTCTTTGCCCACGTGCCGTATCAGTGCATCGGTGGAAAAGCTGATGGAGCTGGCTTATCAGACACTGTTGGAGACTACAGCCAGCACAGATCAGTGGTAGGAATTACATCTCAGCCTGTAGCTTCTGGGAGTCAGATATGTATTGCCTTTGGCAACACTAAGCATCTGCTAATAGATTAGAAGGAATTCATGAGAGCAGAGGGTACTTAAAGATTAGAATTAATCATTAAAGCTGTGCTGTGTTTTGGCTGAAGGCTGCGTGCCTGGGTTTGTGCAGTAGGTTGGTGCAGCAGGAGCACTGGTTGAGCAGAGCAGCCTTTCAGGCTCTGGTTTCAGGGAGCATTCAGGTGGGTTTTGCCATATTTGAGCAGCAGTGGCAGCACAGGGCAATTCACAGCCTCAGTCTCTTGTTTGGGAGAAATGCTACTGCTGTGTTCACTGCAGTATCTATCATGTGGTCTGTTTCTGTTGTTTGAAAAGATAAAAGCCATTTCTTTTGTTCCAACCCAGTAAGGGATGGCACCCTAAGGTTCTGAGGTGAGTTCTTGCTTTCTTTTTGTGTGTGTGTTGAGTGCAAAAGCAAAAAACTCCAGCTCTGCATCTGTCAGGGCTCTTGAAAGAAAGCAGTGGAATGTTCTGAGAAGCTGCATACAGCCAGCTCTAAAAACTGGAGCCCACAACCCTCAAGAGGGAGAGTTTCCCAGGTACTGAATGCCCTGCACTGTGCTGTGGCAGCGAGGGCTGAGTACACGTGCATACCTGCTGGGAGGGAGGACACTGCTCCCTTTGTTTGTGGGGTCTCACGTATCTCTGTTCCGACTTGTGCTCTGAAGCTCATCTCCTCCACGCTGAACTCTCAAGGTCATCACAGCTCTTGTGAGAAGCCTTTGTGAATTGTGGAGGATGTTGCCTTTATTGCCCTTCCCTGGTTGATTTTTCATTTGTTCATTAAGGAGAATGTGCTTTACCACTAACAAAGCTTTTTGTAAGAGAGGGGCGAGAGTCACTGGGCACACAAGTGTTAACTCAGATGAACTGACGTGAGCCTTGTTTTCCTTGTAGCTGCATACAGCTCTTCTACTCCGTGCGGAATATATTCCAGCTGTTCTATGATGTAGTGCCAACGTACCACAAGTAAGTGTGTGATGTGTGTGACTTCAGGCCTGCTTTGCAGTCAGCACAGCGCTGTTGGAACCATCCCACTCAATCTCTCTTTTGTCCAGCGAGTCCAAAAGCTGCTGAGGACTTCCTCCGCTGGGAAAAAGCTGATGCTTTTACCCCCTACCTGTTGCAAATTATTTGCTTGAGAGTTTCTTAGCTGGCGGTCTTATGATCAAGGAGATGGCTTTTCATATTTCTTTTGGCATGAGTGAGACTGGCTCCGTGCCTGCTGGCCCTTGCATGGGTGGGAGCGCAGGCAGCGTGAGCTGAAGCTGCATCTTCAGTATAAAACTGAGTCTTGCAACCTGGGTCTTACAAACCTCTGTCATATCCAGCTACTGAATGGAGCCCTCACCCTTGGCTTTGTCATGGGGTTTGGCCTTTAAGATTTTTCATGTTGCTTTCCCTGTAAGAAAGAGCAGCAATGAGGATTGTATACTTCCCTTCCAGCTGGTGGCCTTATCAAGCATTGCTTGCAGTGACTCCTTTGCAACATCGCTTTCAGTCAGACTGTTTCTGCAGCGTCCGTATGTCAGTTTAACAGAGCCAGGCCTAAATACATACATTTCTTCCTCTCCTCTCCTTCCCGAGACAGAGAGAACCTCCAGAAACTGCCCCAGCTCGCAGCTATTCACCACAACAACTGCATGTACATCGCTCACCACCTGCTCACCATGGGGCATCAGTTCCGGTACCGCCTGACCAGCATCCTGTGTGATGGAGCAGCTACTTTTGTCGACCTGGTGCCTGGCTTTAGGAGACTTGGTAATTTTACTTTTCAGTCTTGAAGTACCTCGATAGGTGATGTGGTAATTAACGCTGGTTTTTGTTGCTGAATGATTCAGAATGTATCCACTGACTCAAACAGACTGTTAAGCTGTTATTTACGAGTTTGGGGCAAGGAAATCTTGGTAGGGAGGTGTGTGGAGCTCCTGGCTCTAAGCAGTACAGCTGTACAGGACTGGGCTATTTAAACAGGGCTCACCTTGTCTGGTGCATAGTTCTAAGAGCAGACTGTTACCAGTGAGGTGTTGTGCACACAGATATTTGGGGATCTGCTGCTGACTCTTCTGACACTTTCTTTAGGTTATTCTTTGGGAGCAAGTTCTGAAATAAGCTGCCATTAGGTTAACAGGAACCTGTCATCCACAGTGAGCCCTGCTGCTCAGCTTTCTCAGAGTCCAAGCTGTGCAAGAGCTTATTGAATGCAGTGGCTGGGCCTGGTTGAATTGCTCTGTGAGAATGGCTGGAGACTGGAAATTTCTATTAAAAATACAACATCGTGGCAGGTTTATTATTCTGCACTTAGTCTCTAAATCAGCGTCAGCAGAGCAAACAAAGAATGCCTTAATTGCTTCTCTCTGCTTGTTTTTTTCTCCTAAAGGCATGGAGTGTTTTCTGGCCCAGATGCGAGTGCAGAAAGGAGAAATCCTGGAGAGGCTGTCAAGTGCCAGGAATTTTTCTAATATGGATGATGAGGAAAATTACTCTGCAGCAAACAAAGCCATAAGGCAGGTAGGCGAGGCAAAGCTGAAGCTAGGTGTGCTGTTGTCTGTAGATGCTGTCCTTGGGCTGTGCCTCATTCTGTGGGATGCTGAGTTCAAGTCTGCTTGCACCAAGGCAGCAGTTTCTTAATCATGAAGTTTTCCTGTAGTACATCTCTATGTTCCGTTGTTCAAGGAAAAGGTGTCCAGTTTCTGATAAGCTGCAATGCAAACTGAAGCCATTGCTTTCTTTTAAGGAACACCTGCTGAATGTGGTGCTTCATTGCCTTACGCTTCTTTAGAACTTGCTTTGGTCTGTGTGCAGTGCCCGTATCATTGTGTGCTTCTTCAGCATTCTTCTTGGTAGCACATCAGTAACGTGTGGCTGTTACACTGCAGGTATTGCATCAGCTGAAAAGACTGGGGAAAGTCTGGCAGGATGTCCTTCCAGTGAACGTGTACTGCAAGGCCATGGGCACCTTACTGAACACAGCGCTCTCCGAAATGGTCACTAGGATTGCTGCCCTGGAGGTAACTGCATGCTGTGACATGCCAAGCATAAGCGTGGTCTGAACATTGGTGACCTCCAGGAGCTCTTCAGAGGCTGAGGTTTCAGGGGAGCCAGTTTTGGTCTGTATCTTGAAGGCCCTTCGCTGTCAGTGAGGTGAACAGGGCTTTTCCTGTAGCAGCTGGGATGCTGTCTTATGCTGTGCCTGCCAAAAAGCTTTGCCTTCTTTGCTGTGCTGGCATTCCCTGTGTTTCCTCATAAACCACTCAGACCTTCTTCATAACCACTCTGCCTCGCAGTGAATCTGCTCTTGAGAAGCACAAGCCTTGTTCTGAGGTGATTGCAGAGAACTTGATTAAATAGTATTTGTGAAATACATTTGCTTGAGAATATGAAATGCTTTTTGCCTTCATGCACACAGCCCTATTTTGGGGTTCGAGTTGGTTTTTGCCTTCATTTCACTTACTGTCTAGTGATCCAAAATCACGTCCAACAGCTCTTTTGTTAGCGATTTGTTCCATTCTTGGACATTCTTTGTTCAATTCTAGGACATCTCTGCAGAAGATGCAGACAGGCTGTACTCGCTCTGCAGGATCATGGTGGAGGAGGGGCCTCAAGTTTTCACTCCGCTGCCTGAAGAGGACAAGAACAAGAAATACCAAGAGGAGGTTCCAGTCTACGTGCAGAAGTGGATGACATTCAAAGAGCTGATGATCATCCTGCAGGCCAACCTGCAAGAAATAGTAGATCAGTAGGTATCTGCAGGCTCAACTGAGAAGTCTGCTTTAAATACCTAATTAAGTAATTCTGGACTCAGGTTGCGTGCAGCTAACAGGCAACCAACTTGTTTTGCTTCCAGGCTTAGCACTGTTCCATGCTTGTAAATGCTTGATGCGTTTCAGTCTGCTTTAACCATTCGTCACAGGAGTTGAAGAACTGTTGTGACTCTGTGAAAGCCCCAAAGGTTTGTTTCAGTGTGAGGTTACCATGCAGTTTTGTTAACCAAAGCTCTTTCTCCCTTGTAGGTGGGCAGATGGGAAGGGACCTCTTGCAGCTGAGTTCTCCCCAGCAGAAGTGAAGGGTCTGATCCGAGCCTTGTTCCAGAACACAGAAAGGAGAGCAGCAGCACTGGCCAAGATCAAGTAGCTCTGCTAACTGCTACATGTTGCATCTTCTGATAAAGGACAGCGAACTGAATCTTTGATCTATTTCTGTTAGATTTGACCTTTCTTGTACTGGACTATAAAAGCATAGCATTGGGTGTGTGCTTCCTGGGGGCTTGACTGAGGGAGAGGTTTCCTGTATTTCCTCCCTGTGTTTAGGGCAAATGGTTTGGCTCTGTGAGTCTCAGACCAGGAAATCAGAGGTGAATAGCACATGGACACTAACTGCTTCTGCTCCATCTGCCAGGCAGGTGGAATTTGGGCTTGAAAGTGCCATTTCCTCCCTGGAGGCATTATGCACAGATCCTGGGTTTTGCTTTGAGCTGGTGGGTGTGCAGTCCTGCTAAAGAAGAGGTGCTTTCTGTGGTGTTTGCTAAATCCCATCCTCTTGCATTTCTGTAAGCCCAGCGTAGGCAATAGGTCAAGTCCTCTCTCCAGCTTCTCTTAGTGAGAATGAGCAGTGCTGCAGGTGGGGCTGTCATGCAGGTGCGGTACGTCATCTCGAGCTTGTTTGCCTCCGGGGCCTATAGAGGGATTTCTGTTTCTCACCCATCAATCTTTTTTACCTACAGTTTTACATCAGGGGCCACGCAGCCCCTTTTCTTACCTCATCTGTCCCTGCAAATACAGATGAAACCCACGTTGGTGGTAGCATTTGGTCTCCTAAGAATGCTCAGGTGCCAAATTCTGCTCTTCCCCACCTGTTCTGCTCAGGTTTCCCTGCAGAGCAGACCTTGAAGGAGTGAAACTGGAGGTGGGGAAGAGGAGACCTCATTCCCTGTCAGCTGTTTACGGGGTCAGAGCGTTTTGCACAAGTGGCAAAATTCCTCGTGCTTGATTTCTCATAGCAAATATCTTAAACCTGACTTTCTGTCTTCAGTCTCACTGCCAGCTATGAAAGCCAGTTCTGCTCCTTCCTTTCCCCTTCTGCTGATGAAGCAGTAGGTCTGGCATCTGTTGTCTTTACAGCAGTAATTTTTCTGTCCTTTAAGAATGAGATAAACGTGGATAATACAAGAAGGGAATTAAGTGTGCACTCATAGCATTGTCCTTTACTTTACAGAAGGCTTTGAGAAATATGTGTTTATTTTAATTGGAAAACTCATCCATAGCTGCTGTTGAACCACAGCCCCGAGGCCACAACGTACCTCTTTGCACAAAAACTATTTCCTACCATGTAATGCTTGCAGACAAAAGTTTCAGTCCTTGAGAGCTGAATATTTTAATACCATTGGATCCTTTTCATTTGGGCTTTGATCTGAATTCTCTTTGCATTCCTGACCATGGGTGCAGAACTCAGCAGCTCACGCCGCATCCAGCATGCAGGAAGGCAGCAGGGATGGCAGGCATCACTTGGGCCTCCAGCTTTTCCTTTTGTCTTGTGTATTATTTCCCCCCTTCCCCTCTCACAGCCAAGGGCTCAGAACATTCCCACACCGCTCGCATCTCTGGGGAGTCCTTGTCCTTTCACACACAGCACTCAGTAAAAAACCAAACGCCGCTTCTCCCGTGGGCATTGTTCACAGAAATGCAATTTACTATTTTCTTTAATAAACTTTATACCGGCCACGTGTTCTGGTGGTGCCTGGGGCCGTTCCTTTGGGGGTCATAGGAACAGTGGGAATTAGCCCTGGGCTTTTCTTCACTTAGACGTGCAATGGGCCGTGCGTTGATGCGGGAGGTTTCCCCTTGCTTCTAGTAGATCTGGGTAAAGAAAAGGAAAGGGACTGGGGTGAGGGCAGGGTGCTGACAGCAGCGCTGGCCGTGGGGTTTCTCTACGCAGTGCTGCCGTTTGCTGCTGTACCTCAGTGACGCCATAAATCCAGGGCAGAAGCTGAGGCACGTTGGTGTAAACCCCTGGGCGGTTTGGCTCAGCACAGCCCCGGCCCCAGCTGACGATGCCCACCAGACGCCACGCCAGCTCATCCTGGCACACCAGGGCGCCCCCGCTGTCACCCTGCACAGAGCAGGGATGGAGCACAGCGGCGCTCAGCCCCGAAGCCCCTCTGCTGTGCTCCTGCCCCCGGCCGCCCATCACCTGGCAGGCATCGATCTTCCCCTGCTGGTACCCGGCGCACAGCATCCTGGCCGTGAGCTCTCCTGCGTACATGCACGAGCTGTTGCACCTCTGGGTGCTGATCAACGGCACCAGGGCTTCCTTCAGCGTCTCGGTGAGCTGTGCTGGCGAGGGAGGAAGAAAGCAAGAAGGGAATGTGATCTTAGGGAGCAGGAGGGGTCAGGAGGCACAGGAAGGATGTGGAGCTCTTGGAGCGGGTCCAGAGGAGGGCACTGAGATGAGCAGAGGGCTGGGGCAGCTCTCCTATGAGGAAAGGTTGAGGGAACTGGGATTATTTAGATTGGAGAAGAGAAGGCTCTGGGGGGACCTCAGTGTGGCCTTCCAATATTTGAAGGGAGCGTATGAACAGGAGGGGGAACGGCTGTTTACAAGGGTGGATGGTGATGGGACTCTGTGCAGCCTGGGCTGCTGGTTGGCGACCTGCACACTGCAGGAGATTGAAACTAAATGGTCATTTTGGTCCTTTTCAACCCAGGCCGTTCTGTGATTCTGTGTGCAGATGGGGTCACACTGAGGGACTCGTGGGGCTTTAAGAGGAGGAGAAGCAGTGGCAGAACTGCGCACACAGCACAGGAAGGGCCGACAGGGAGCACGGACAAGGCTTACCTTGGTCAGGCCTGGTGTAGCCCCAGCCCGACACCCAGCACGGCGTGCCTGGGAGCAGGTCCTGGTGGGAGGGCAGCAGGCACAGAGCTCCAATGGCGTCTGGTGGCGAGGGGATGGGCTGGGCCCAGAGCTGCTCGTAGCACAGCCCCGGGTGCCTTTCCAGAAACGCGCAGCTCTGGCATCACCCGAAGCACAGCCCAGCTGCGCACACTGCTCCCCACACGGCAGGAGAGGCTGAGGGGCCTCGCAGCAGCACTTCACCTGAGAAATTCAAGGGAACTCGCAGCTTCATCAGAGCGATGTCGTAGTCCATGCTGTTATCGTTGTACAGCGGGTGAGAAATAATTCTCTCCACCGGCACCCCGGCCTCCTGCGTGGCCGAGCCATGAGCGACACCAGCATGCACCGTCCAGCCCGATGCGCTCTGCCACCGGTAGCTGAGGGGACAGAAGGGCCCCCGGGGCAGCCCAGAGCCCCCAGCACAGACCCTGAGCCCCCACCGCAGGTCCCGTGCTGAGGGCAGCCCTGTACCTGTGCACGCAATGGGCGGCGGTGACGATCCAGCGCGGTGCCAGCACGGAGCCACCGCAGCGGTGCCGGGAGCCGTGGCGGATGCTCACCTGCCAGGGCCAGCGCCCGGGGGCAGCATCCATGCCCCCCACCACGCGGCCCCCGGGTGCCGAGCGCTGCCCGCAGGCTGTGGCAGGGCCGGAGCTCAGTGGGCACGAGGGGTGGAGGTCGCAGGTATGCAAAGAAGGGGGAACCCACCTGAGCACTGCAATGCCACGACGCGGCCCGACTCGCAGCTGCTCCTGTGCGTGGGGACCACATTCAGGGAGCTGCCCGCTGGGTAAAGGCAGCGCCCGCCTGTTCCTCCAGCACGGCCCAGCCCTGCCCTCACCTGATCTGCCACGCGTCACCCAGGCTGGACCCCACCTGGGCAAACTCCTGCCCGTCCTCCACCCTCACGTCCGTCAGGTTCACCCCCTTCTGATGTATCGCTCTGCAGAAGGAACAGCAGCAGCCCAGGGAGGGGTGGGCTGCTGCCCTGCTCCCATCCCTACCGGCACCCACCTGAGCGCCCCGAGGTGCCGGCACAGCCGTGTGCCCAGCGTGGGCTGCCAGCGCTCGTGGCAGGCCAGCAGCCATCCGGACCGGTCCTGCGGCCGCACCGCCAGCAGGGAGGCACCTGCCTGGATCCTGAAAGACACTGACAGCACCGACCTCACCTCCCTGCAGTGCTTCACGCGGGGCCTACGGTGAAACAAACTGCAAAGCAATCTAGTGAATGATAAACTGCGCGTAAAACTTTTGAAGCGTTCTCAGCCCAGCTTTGCTGGGAGGGAGCATGCAAAGGTGGGACCACGCCGTGCACCACTGCTGGGCAGCACAGGGGGATGTAAAAGCAAAGTGAAACCATTGCAGCATGCAGCTGAGCTAAGAGAGAGGTTCAGTAGAGATTCACTATCCAGGAGTATCTCAGGTTCAGCAGGGGCAGTGGGAAGGGGGAAACCTCCTCCAGGTGCCCCGCGGACCACGGGCTGCTCCTCCTCGCCCTCACTGCATGCTGTCACAGTGTCTGATGCCTGTGGCTTGGCCAAGCCCACGTGTGGCTGTGGGCCCCCGAGGTGCCACCCTTTGGGAGAGGAGAGCAGCAGGTGAGGAGCGCGGCTGGGCAGGGAGCTGGGCAGGGAGCTGGGGCTGTTCTGCAGGTACTGACCCAGCAGCCAGGCTCCAGCCACTGCTGCTGCCAGCAGCCCCATGACCCCGAGCAGCAGCAGCAGCAGCCTCCAGGTGGTGCAGAGTGTTTTGGCTGAGGTATTGGCAGAATCTTTAGGAAACAGAGGGAGATGAACACCGCCTCATCCATCCCTCACCCCTCTGCTCTCTGGATACATCCCCAGGTCCCTGTGCCCCTATACCTGGGACCTTCCAACCCTTTGCCCCGAAGTGATGCACTGAGGCCACGGGTTCTGGAGGAGGCTGAGACCCAGGCAAGGCCCCTCGCTTCCCCTGCCCACACACAACTCACCGTGCTCCATCCTCAGCTCTGCTGCGGGGCTCCCACAGCTCTGTGCAGCATCCCCAGTGCCAGGCAGGTTGTGGGGACGGTGCTCAGCTGCATCCGGACCCTGGGGAAAGGAGCAGGGAGCAGATCAGCAACAGCCCAGGTACCGCAGAAGAGGCCAGCTTTGCTCAGCAGCGCTGCTCACCATGCCAGCACGGTGCTCACAGCCACTGCTTCCCCCAGCAGCTTGGGTTTCCCTCCCCGTGCCGTGCGCACCGCAGAGCTCAGGGCGTGCTGAAGGGGCTCCTTGTTTCAGCTCCCAACCCATCTCCCAGCTGCCATCCCCCTCTCACCCCCCCCAAAAGCTCCTCCGTGAGAAGCACCCAGAGCAGCCCCACGGCTGCGGGCACGTTGAGCTGGGCAGACCAGAAGGGCCAGCCCACAGCTGCTGCTTATCATCAGCCCATCTGCAGCCAGGTGCAGAAGGCCCAGGTGCTGCAGGGGAACAGCCCCAAAGCCGGGCTCCTTTGGTCTTCAGGCTACAGCACACCCGGAGGAGTAAAGGTCAAACAGCAGCGGCTGTTTTTCCAATTTCTTGCTGCCTGAATGACAGATGGCTGCTGCCCTGCAGGAAGGGGAGACTTCTCAGCCCTGCAGCTTGAAAAGAAACTTCCCTTCTTTACACACTCCTCCAGCCCAGGAGGCACAGCTGATGGCTGTTACTCAAACACTCACTGCATTTTTAATGCTGTTTACTCGAGGAAAGCCCCATGAATATTTCAGCACAGCTCCGCCCTGCAGGTTCAGGCTTGGCAGGGGACCCAGCAGAGCCAATTCCAAACACTTCATCTCGTCCCTTTGCCATCTGCCTCCACCTGCACTGCTGGGAAGCTCCTCAACTCCGGGAGAGGAAGACAAGAGGAAGTCACGTTCAGGAGACTCAACGACATTTTCTCCTTGGTTATTCGCAAACACCCTGCCATAAATCCCAGCCTGGGGCCTGGATGCTGCAGCTGGCTCTGCCTGGAGCCTTTCTCTGCAGGGATGCAGTGCCAGTGCTGCAGTGTTTGTTGCCCCTACATCTTCTGCAGGCCACCCCACACAACTCCACTCAAGCCAGGCAGATTCCTTTTATAATACTCTTTTTATTTGATTAAAGAATTTGTATTCTTTGTATACACTGGAATGTGCTCTATTCCCTAGGCCATTATTGTACAGGGTTACAAAAACTGGGGTCCTGGTTTTTAAATATTACCCTCCGACAAATTTAATAAAAATGCTCCTTTGATGTTTGAACTAAACTCGACTCCATTTTAAAATCGTACAGACAAGCAACTCCTGAACACAACTGAATTAATAAGATTCATCGTCTACTTCACTACAGAACAGGGTTTGCTTTCCCTCCCCCAGAACACATCACCCCCCAGGGAAAGAATCATTTATTTCCTCACTGGCGCTGTTAACAGAGGAGAGACCGCTAACTTCTTTGGCAGAGGACCCGATGGGAACCAACTCATCTCACTGCATCTCTGGGGCACAGCGCGTGGGTTGAGGACTTGTGAGGACAGGACACCCCTCGGATTTCACCTCCACACAGCCCGTCCCACACAGCAGCTGGGGAGCTGCCCTGCAGAGCGCAGTTGGTGGCTGCCCCAGAGCGGGCGGCTGGGATGGATGTGGGGGAGCACAGCTCTGGGGGACAAAGTGCTGCCACGCAGCAGAGGAGGAACAGCTCTGGGTGCTGCTCGTGCTCAGACCAACCCAGCAGGCTTTCAGGAAACCATTTCCCCCTCCTCTGCCCTAAGCACCAAGAAAGCACAGCTTGTGCCAGGTCCTAACCCCGCTCCTACTGCGCGCAGGTGAAGCAAAGCAGGCTCTGTGCACACCCGCACCCTGCCAGGTAGAGCAGCTCAGCCTACCAAGGCGCTGCCACAGCCTGAGCCAGGACGTGAGCCTTGGCCAGGGAGTTTCTGCAACACGGCAAACCTTGGGACAGCCACCCTGGGTGCTGTTCTCCCCACAGGGCAGATCGGAGCGCTCAGAGCTGCAGCCTGTGCCACCTAAACCAACACCAGGAGAGGCCCAAAGGACTCCTGCAGATTTGGGGCTGAAACTCACTGCCGTACAGCAGGGAACACTGCAATCGGGTCTGAGCAGCGAGTCCACTTCTTTGCAGATGGAAGGGTCCAGAGAAGCACTGCATCACTGAGTGCATTACATTTATGCCTGTTTTCATCACCAGAAGCAAGAGTTGAAGGCTGAGGAGAAATTAAAATGGCAGCACCAACAACGGAACAGTGTTTGATAATTAAAAACGGGCGGGTGTGATGTCTAAGTAGGCTCTGGGACTGAGCTCCAGTCATCTTCATGGGAGATGGGGAAGCGTCAAAGCCAGGTTCTGTGCAGAGATCTTGTTCTCCTGCTAGCCAGTAAAAATCTGCCAAAGAAATTCGTAGCCTTTCTCCCCCATGAACACGTCAATTCTCTGCCAAAAAAGTCTGTGACCCAGGACACTGCAGATGGCACACAGAGCCTTGTGTCTCAGCAGAGGGCTGTGGCGTTCCAAACATTCAGAATAAACTTCGGCCTCTTTTTTTTTTTTTAATTTAAAAATTTCCTTTGCAATTCCCCACAGCTGGCATTACAGGATTTCGTACTTGTCCACCAGGAAGGTGGTTTCAGTAGAAAACCTTACAGGGCTGTTCCCATCCACCTGGGTCACTTTGGTAACCTGTGGAGATAACACATACAGCAGGGTCAGCATTTAACATCACTTCCCAACACAAGAAGCACGACTTTCCAACTCTGACACAGTCAAGAAGGACACAACCAACCAAGAACTTGTGAATCACAAGTCAGTGTTTATGAAAGTCTCTGGCCAGAGGATGCTGAGGTAGCTTGACAGAAGTAAAAATCACTCTGTGAGGCACTAAGCCCCTGCAGGAGCCAGATACTGGTGCTGTCTGCTCTCACTCTGACAGGCAGAGGAAGGGGTAGTCTCAAACACACTGAGCGTAAGCACAGCAAGAGATCACAGCACTGTAAAGAAAAAACTGTCCGCGGGGGACATGCTCTTCTGAAGACAACACAGCTAAAGAACATCAAGGACAGAGGCAAACACGTGGCACAAGCACAGACAAACAGTCTAATTGCAGCTACAGCACAGTCTGCAAGCATTCCCCGGTGAGCGCGGCTCCCAGGTGACCATACCTGTATGTTGCAATAGTTCTTTTTGGAGATGAAGGAGACCTGTACTGGAAAGAAGTCATTTGGCTGCCCTGCTATGCTGAACTCCAGGCTGCCACTCTTGTTTTTGGCATCTATCACTGGCAGGCACCACTCCAGGAGATTTCTCCGGCTGTCGTGGCGATATTCGCCATCGATCTCCCCGATCACCGGGGCACCAACACCAGACCTGGAGAAGGGAAAGAGGCACAACCCCACGTCTGCACCGAGCCGAGGAAACAGCTGTCGAGCACCGAGCTTGGCCTGACCTACAAACCCAAGAGCCCAGGAGCTGACAGGACACACGAAGGGCCAGGCACGGGGCGTCACTTACGGTAGAGGGATCATGATGACCACGTCGTTCAGCTCTAGGCTCTCCTCCTGCAACTCGTATTCAATGTTAACATCGCAGCTGTTCCCACTTTCTGATGGCCAGCAGTTAACTGAGAGCAGGAAAAAATATACAACCTTTGTAGGAAGAACGGGCTTGCAAAAGGTTACCTACTTTGAAAAGCTAAGTAAAACTCTAACCAAGAAATTCTGTCAAATAAAATCTTTGCTCTCTTCGAGAATGGAAAACAGACATTGGTAATAACAACAGCTTTTATCCAGAGGAAGGCACAGAGAAGTCTCCAGCCCTTCAACCTCACAACGCACCTCACTGCAGAGCCACCCCCGCTGCTGCAAGGCCAGGTGCAAGCAGGCAGCTCACAGATGGACACCCAGCTCTTCCAGCTGAGCTCCCGCCCGCCCCGCACTCACTGGTCAGTGGAATGAAGGACTCCTCCGTCGTCTGCAACCTCCACTTCAGCACACCCACGTCACTGTTAATAGGGAACAATTTCTCCGGGTTCTTCAAACCAATCTGTGACTCTGCAGTGAACAGCTTCTTGTCCACGTTCGGATGAGTCTGAAACGGGGACAAAAGCCGAGGCTGCGTCAGCCACGCGGTGACTTCAAGCCTCAGGCTGACCAGTATTTCAGACAACCCACGTTCCAGTAAGACAGCCCTCCGCATCCCCCAGTGCCCTCCTCTGAGAAACACACCTTTGTTCTCTATCTGGCTCAGAAGCCCTATTATAGCAGACGTTCTTATCAGCCTGAAATTCTGCCCAGATTTCTCAAGTGACCTTGAACCTTCTCAGCAGGATTTAGCCCAGCATTTACACTGCGGTCTGTGCTGACCACTCCCCCTTTCAATTTATTAGCTGAACAGGCTGGGGTAAGATCACAGCACACCAACACACTCAAGTATTTCCGATGTTTTGCCCCAGAGGGCAGCACAAGGATGGCACACCAATCACTTTACCTGTAATTGCACTCCCCTCTTGTCTTCATTTTCTACATGCAGGCGAATTCGTGCAAACTTTTCATCAGAGATGTGCAGCATGATCATGCCATGCAGCTCCATGTTCTGTAAGCCCCCATCACGGCCACAAGTCAAGGAAATCTTCTCCTCTATTTTCATATGCACACTGGATAAGCAAGACAAGAAATCAACGTTCAGCAAGGACAGCCCACGTGAGCACGATGGTCCCTAACGGAACGACGCTGACAGCTCAACAGATGCATCATCAACTGAGGGGAACATGGATCTATGAGCACAAGTCTGGAATGAATGGAAACCACATCAGCAACACAGCATCTCCATGTGCTGTTCACTCAGAACACTTCTACCGCACAGCAGAATGGCTCACAGCAGAAGAGCTTCTGATTTGCTGCACGTCAAAGAAACTCTGAATACTTGTATTCTAAGACGCAGCAGGACAGGAGCTATTTGTATCTGGGTAACCAAAAAAAATGACACCTACTTTAACTTGTCTGCTGGGGGGAAAAAAACCAATGAGACACATTCCAGAAGGCATAGGAAAATTCCCCATCTGAGCAAAACAGAGGATGTGCATCTCATTCTAACTAGGGCACTTTAAAATCAAATAAGATCTCTTTCTGTTGTGGCTGTGCTTTCCCAGATTTTACCCATCATCTTTTAAAACAAAGCAGCACACACATCACAAAGCAGTGAGAAGACTGCTTTCAGAAGAAGCGTAACACCTACCTCTCCATATTAATGGGTGGTGCAAGAACTTTGGCTGCTTCTGTAGAGCGTTTGCCTACAGAAGTCATGATGTTTTCTCCCTCGGATTTCAGCTTGTCCACAAAGTTGTCCAC